>NW_026854966.1:0-7500 GCF_026571515.1 Ruditapes philippinarum
CAAATAAAAAGACTTCAGAATGTAGGAAATCACTTTAAACCAAAAACATTTTTGTGAGGGTGTGTGAAGCATCCTATCTGACCCATTTCACACCTCAGTGTTTATTGAGTTCTAGCTATGGTACTGTACCTTTAAAAAAGGATAAATGTCCCCTTTTATAAACGAGTTTTTATGTTTATGTACTAAGTAATGTATGGCATTTTTATGCATTTGCAAGGCATTTTCTTCTGCTATAGCAGAGGCTGTTTTCCGAGGTAAATTCCTAAAATTCTACTCCAAAATTAAATTTATATCAAGTTATTTCTTCCCCTTTAGTAAACATACTCTGTTGTTTACCCCAAAGTTAAGGGCCCTTCCTCTGTTGTTTTTCTTTAAAAATCTTTGTTGCCACCAAAAGATAATAGATTATTTCAAAATTAGCAAGAAATAACAAATGTTTAACCAGTGTTCCCACAACATTTGAATACTTTAAATTTAAGGTGAAAAATCTGTGTTATATTTTGACATCCAAGATACATGTACTTCATATTGAATTTTCTGATATTGAAATATAAACACGAAGATCAAGAAGAAGTTAGGCTTAGATCATTGTCCAAAACCCTACTTCTTACTTCCTGACTTTAGCTAGCTTTATGGGCACAATAATAATCTAAGCAATAAAACATATTTATTTTAACCTTAATTAATTAGAACAAGATATGGAACATTAAGAAGTATATGAAAAACAAAAGGTTGAGAAGAGAAGCCGGACACAAAACAATTTATTTTGTGTTATATTTTCAAGCAACATAGTGGTAATTATTAAAAATATTTGGTATTCTGTCAACGTCAAAACCTAAAACATTCCAATACATCCCTCCTCCTTTTTTTTTTTACATTCAGTGGTAAAATATTTACACCTAATATTTGAAGATTGCTTACAATTTTTCTCTAAAAGATTAACAGTAAACATACCTTCCCATCCAACAGATTTTTAAAAGCAAAATGTCCTTGAATCTTATCATAGTTAAAGGAGATGGCTGAGGGAAAGATGACCAGACACAACCACATGACAGCAAGAAGAACATTCAGGAACATGATCCATCTTGTAAATACAAACAAAGAGCCAATTGCTGACCCATAGTTACCTAAAAATACAAAAAATAAGCCAATTGCTGACCTATTGATATAAACAATTAGCCAATTGCCACATATATTGTAAATACAAATAATAAGCCAATTGCTGATCTATAATTCCCCTTTAAATAATTATAAACAAAAAGCAAATTACTGATCCATTATTACCTCTTAATACAAAAAATGAGCCAATTTCTAATACTTAATTATTTATAAATACAAACATTATAAGCCGATTGCGGATCTATAACTTCCCCTTAAATACAATGAGCCCATTTCTTATCCATAATAACCTCTAAATACAAGTAACAAACCAATTGCTGGTATATAATATCCCCTTTAATACAAAAAATGAGCTGATTGTTGATCCAAATAGTTACCTATAAATACAATGAGCCCGAATTTCTGATCATTGTTACCTGACATATAGTACATAGGTAAAACTATCAGGTATTCAACCTTCACATTACTGACATTGATAGAAATGTGACCCACAATAATGCTCTGTAATTTGATAACTATTGACTCTCAAACATTTAGATCATCTTTGTGATTTGCTTATAAATATATTCCTTTTATATATATGCTAATGAAACTGAATCTGAAGAAATTGTTAAAGAGTTAAACAACATGATATCAGGTGTACTTGGCCAAACAGAGCCTAAGTGTAATCCTGCCTCTGTGTACTGATAAGCCCGCATCTGTGTATTGATAATCCTGCCTCTGTGTGCTGATAAGACAGCCTGTGTACTGATAAGACCACCTCTGGCTAGCCCATGCATGTATGTTGATATTTCAGTTATTGTTGAGTCTTTGATGTGAGTTTATCTTTATGAATGCCATAAAGCTATATTACACCATCCTGTTTTGTGTTTGTTATACAGTAGAATCCCTACTTAAGACCAACTCAGATTTAAGACCACCCCACTATTAAGACAAATTTTTAAAAGAACAGAATTTTCTTTTCTTTATGTCAATAGTTACATGCTCCAGAATTAAGACCATCCCGGTCATCCACTTTTAAGACCACCAGATTCAGTCCTTAATCTTTGAATTATTCTTTATTTGAACTCACTATTGAGACCACTAATTTTAAAGTATACCAAGATCACATATTTGTTGTTATTATCTGCTTGAATGCTCTTAGGCATGACACTTGATTTTACAGAGTGTAGGACAAAAGACCTCCCAGAAAAAAGCCCCCCCCCCCTCCAAAAATGACAAGGCGGACAAAGGCCCTCCCTAATTGAAATCAGACCAAAGAAAGCAATCAGATATGAATATCCATTATTAAGACAACCCCGCGATTAAGACCACTTTGGTCCATTCCCAATAGTGGTTTTAATTGAGGGTTTTTATACAACACTGACAGACATAACATCTGCAGGTATAACAGATACGATACCCTGCTGACCTATGTAATGGACTTATTCTATTGTTAAAGTGAATGAACTTCAATATCAAAATGCTTTACCTTCCATGTTTTTAATGTATGTCTTGAATATAACAGTCTCTTGGTTCTTTACTCTCCATCTTCTATACCAGCTCTAGAAAGAAATAACATTACAATACAAATGGTTGAATAAAATACATGTATATAGAAATGGAATAATACAAAAAATGGAACAAGACAAGCAGATTGGAAAACAAATAAAGATGTTTGTTGACCAGGTATGCCCACTTATCAATGGCAACTGATGATACATGTTAACAATTACTTTACCAATGAAGACTCACGGTAATAGGCAAGATTCGAGATGAGGATCACCTGAAAATCCATACTGTAGATTTCATGACCAACCTGCCATATTTGATCTATGATCTTAGTGTTCTCCAGATAGAGGCTAGTAAAATACTGGTCACTGTGACCACAACCATTCAGCTCAAAATCTAAAGCCTTTTAAGGTTAAATAAATGATTTGTATTTACAATTCATATTCAAATGTATGTACATGTATTAAGTTTGTAAGACTTCAGTGTGTAACAAGATGCATACCTTAAAATCTGACCAAATCAACTTCCAATATCCCATAGTAGCTCTGATATTGGTTTGAGTTTTCCTGAAATACAGGCAATATCAGATTTATGTATTGGCGACTGTGTTTCAGCTTTAAAAGGGAAAGAGAATAAATGATATCATTGCAAGTAAGAAATGATAAGAAGTGTGAGATCTATTTTATTCACTTATTTACCAATATCATGCCCTGCTAATCATTAAATCAAGCACAATATACTGAATATAATATTTGATAATTACCTAGTGCCATATCATATCTTTTTTAGTCACTCTGCAACACTTCACTGATTCAGAATATATTTAATAAACAATAACCAGTGTTGTGCTAATAATTAATTATTTACACATCAGTGATATATTTTCCAATTTTCAAAACAACCATGATAAAATATATCATGATAAATGAGAAAAGGGGGAAAAACCTGTCCTGAAATCAAGTCCCAGCAACAATTGAGAATGGAATTTACCCACTTTCAACATCAGTTTAACTTAATATACATGGTATATAGCAGGGGCTATCGAAAGCTACAGTTTTGTGTCTAAATTCAGTCAATTAAATTTAAGTTAATTTATCAACCAGCTGATGTCAGCTGCTGTTAAGTCATGGTTCTGGTGAAGAATAGGGCTGGATCAATATACCGGTAAATCGGTATTTATCGATTTTCCGTTTTTCAATACGGTACGGTTATCGGGTTTTAGCTATACCGATACAAAGGGAGACAACCTAATAAAAATGTGTAGCTTTTAAGGTAGCACACCACAGTAATGTAAGCCACAGCTTCGAATGGCCAGGGAGGATTTCTTGGATATAGTGAATATTCTGGATTTAAATGACTGGTTGTCTTTAAAATGCATTTTCAGCATAAAATTTGTTTTTGTGACATCTAATATGATCACTGGCAAATTCGAAATCATGGCCAGAAATCACATGCTGTTGATTATGAATGTCAAGGCCGCCATTTTTTGTAAACATTGCTTTTATACAGCATGCACGGTAAAAAGAAGTCATTTTACAGGGGGGTACAAACTTTTAGCAGTAGCAAAAAATCTACAAGGTTGAGGACTAGTTTCTTTGTGCTATTTTGCATGTATAGGGAGTTGCTAAAGCAGAGACGGTGTTCCTTTAGCCTGTATATTTGCAGATATTTTTTGCCAGAGGGTCGAAATGTGTTGTTTTGGGTCTCGGGCCACTGTAGATTTTGGGCTTCAACGGAATGAATTGCAAATTTTTTGACTGCCTGCCTATTGCAGATGGGATAATTTCTTTGTAGATTTGCAATCTTATGTCATATATGTTCTCAACAAAATGTGTTTTCTTTTTCCAGGTTGTGTAGTTTGGTATCAGAATTATTAGACGTATTGCTTGTAAGACATTGACGGCAGGAACTTGAAATTAACTGTGGAGTGCTACCATAAACATGATGGCTTTACATTAAAACTATCGTCTTTAAAATGTCCGCACGAAAGTCAAAAGTGTGGAATTTTCTCTAAAGTAAATGTTAACAAGGCCCTCAGCAATATTTGAAAGGCTGCATTAATTAGTTCAGGTGGAACAACGAATGTGTCAATACACAAAATGACGGATAAATCCGTGACAAAATTTATCCAGCCATTCAATCTCCTATTTCTAACCCTGGTAAAAAATACTTTCAGGTCGGCAGTAGTTTGTATTAGACCAAATTACTTGTAATTTAATCAAACACATATTGTAAACACATAAATCCTACAAATTTATTGATTTTCCAAGATGTGGTTTGCTAACTAAATAAATGTGACTGCGTGAAAACGTAGCTAAACACCGTTTCCCGGTACGTTACGGATTACGACACCACAACATCATTACATGATATTCATATTTTTATTGTAATTTTACCGTTTAAGATAGAAAAAACATGATTTGTTAGAAAATTTTCAATGTTCCAATACTTTCTCAGCGTGTATATTTCAAATTCTACAAAAATTTGATTTTATTATAAAGATCTTATAATTTAGAACAGTTGACTTGTAGACAGAACTAGACTCCTGTCATAATAGTGATGTTTTAATTATTTTCTGCGTTAACTTTTTCTAGTATTTACATAATTATATTTTTGCATTGAATTATTTCTCTACAAAGCTTTTTATTTTTTTTTCAAAATAATTGTTAAGTATCTAAAAAAAGGGGCCATCATGTCATTTTCAAAATATTATCTCAAATGTACTAATTAAGGTACCTATGCACCTGCTCTGTATTATATATCATCATTAACAAAGTCAAAATCTAAAACAGATATAAGAAAGATTCAATAATATTTCACCAGGGCATCTATGAAATGTAAATAGTACTTTTAATAAGTACATCCTAACAATGAAGCATCATTGTACTGTATCGTCAATACGTATTGTGTATCGTTGGTCTGTATCGCAATACGTATCGTATCGGAAATTTCTGATCAATACCCAGCCCTAGTGAAGAATATGCATAGGGCATTTCAGGAGACAGCGTTTTTTTCTCTACTTTGGGAATAGTGCCGGTACCAGACTGATTGGGAAAAAATGCGTTATTTTGACTAAAATTGGGAATTTTTTTAATGCATTTTTTCAGCTACAAATGAGATTATACATCATGAATAAAGATAGCTAACAGCTTCTACTGTCTAGATAGAACTATTGAGTGGTGATTTATATGAATATGTTGGATTTAAATGATTTTAGAAAAGTCACTTTGCCTTGTGGGCATTTTGAACAGTCATTTTGGGAATTTAACATTAGAAATTGGGAATTTTAATGTCTATTTTCTATTGGGAATGGTACCGTTTTAGGGTAGTAGTTATATAAAGAAAAAAAACACTGGGAGAAAATATTCATGTATCATTTTCGGGGAAACAGCCTTTATTTGACTGTAAAATACAAATATATAGGTAAAACAAGAGCCACCGCCGGGCGGGGGCAACGCTCGACTTTTTACTTTTTCTAAACCCAAACATACAAAGGTTTGAACATATATTGACGTTTCCTTTTTATAAATTTAGTTGGTCTGTCTTCTCACATTAGTTTTGTTTATATATTTTGTATATATATGAATAGAAACATTAAGCATATTTCTAAAAATAGCAACAGTACGCAATTTCTTAAAATAGCAACATGACGCAATTTCTAAAAATAGAAAAAAATGACGCAATTTCTAAAAATAGAAAAAAATGACATAACTTCTAAAAATAAAAAAATGACGCAATTTCTAACAAGAGCACCGCTAGGCGGAGCATTATATGCCCGAAAGTATTTTTTTTTTTTAGTAAGGATGACCTTAACCGTTGACCTTTTGACCCCAAAATCAATAAGGGTCTTCTACCCAATATGGACAATCATCCTATGAAGTTTGAACATTGTGGGCCAAATGGAACTTAACATATGCTCCGGCAACTCTTTTCAGTATCAAGGTAATAGTGACCTTCACCTTTGACCTTTTGACCCCAAAATCAACAGGGGTCTTCTACCCAATATGGACAATCATCCTATGAAGTTTGAACATTGTGGGTCAAATGGAACTTAAGTTATGCGTGGAAACATATTTTTCAGTATCAATGTAATAGTGACCTTCACCTTTGACCTTGTGACCCCAAAATCAATAGGAATCTTCTACCCAATATGGACAATCATCCTATGAAGTTTGAACAGTGTGGGTCGAATGGAACTTAAGTTATGCTCTGGAAACTGTTTTCAGTTATAAGGTAATAGTGACCTTGACCTTTGACCTTTTGACCCCAAAATCAATAGGTGTCTTCTACCCAATATGGACAATCATCCTATGTAGTTTGATCATTGTGGGACAATTGGAACTTAAGTTATGCTCCGGAAACTGTTTTCAGTATCAAGGTCATAGTGACCTTGACCTTTGACCTGTGACCCCAAAATCAATAGGGGTCTTCTTCCCAATATGGACAATCATCCTATGAAGTTTGAACATTGTGGGTCAATTGGAACTTAAGTTATGCTCTGGAAACTGTTTTCAGTTATAAGGTAATAGTGACCTTGACCTTTGACCTTTCGACCCCAAAATCAATAGGGGTCTTCTACCCAATATGGACAATCATCCTATGAAGTTTGAACATTGTGGGCCAATTAGAACTTAAGTTATGCTCCGGAAACTGTTTTCAGTATCAAGGTCATAGTGACCTTGACCTTTGACTTTGTGACCCCAAAATCAATAGGGGTCTTCTTCCCAATATGGACAATCATCCTATGAAGTTTGAACATTGTGGGTCAAATGGAACTTAAGTTATGCTCCGGAAACAGTTTTCAGTTTTAAGGTAATAGTGACCTTGACCTTTGACCTTTTGACCCCAAAATCAATAGGGGTCTTCTACCCAATATGGACAATCATCCTA
>NW_026854967.1:0-71979 GCF_026571515.1 Ruditapes philippinarum
CATTTAATGCTCATGATTTAATGGTTAATGCATCAATCACATTAACAAAAAGGAACTGGTAGACACACACATGTGTGATTTGGATTGATATTGCTGTATGTTATACCCATTATGTTTGAGACGCGTGGCCAGGTGGTTAAGGTTGTTTACCTAAAACCACTTGCCTCTCACCAATGTAGGTTCAAGTCACACCAGGGACTTGGGATGCTGTCATGTGAGGAAGTTATCTAGCTAGCTTACAGAACGTTGGTGGTTTTACTCTGGTGCTCAACACTCATGCCTGAAATAATTCAGGGAAGGGCTTATTAGTTCTTCCTCCACCATTAAAGCTGGAAAGTCGCCATATGACCAGTGATGTGTTGGTGTGACGTAAAACCCAACCAAAAAAAAAAAAAAGTTTATGAATGAATATTTCATTTAAACTCTACATAGTACATAATGAAAAGCTTAGTAAAAGTGTATCTTTATCTAATACTAGTATTTGGTTCTTGTGAATTTCACTGGATCCATATTAATCTAAACCTTTGCACCTTGTAAGATCCTAGCCTATTAAAATCAAGACGTTTTTTTCCTTATATACGTTTGCAGATAAAAAAAAATCTGAATGATCCAATTAAAATTTACTACAGCTTTAATACTTTAAAGTTTTATTTTCATTTTGTGTGCACGATATTTTCTGATTTTGAGTTTTGAATGTATATATTTAATGTAATATTTTTCCTTATAATACAGGGCAGAGAGTTGCTGATGAGGATGCTAGAGGTGTTTGTACTCAAGTTTAAGACTATTGCCAAGATACAGTTGCCACAGATACTGTCAAAATGGTAAGTTTTTTTGTGTTGTCTCTACAGAGTAGTGGCAACATAAAGGGATCACTTCTCCATCATGTGCCCATCTTTCTGTCCATCCATCACAAAACTTGTGCGGGCTACTCCAGTGCAATTTTATACGAATTTTACAGGAATGCTCAGTACCAAGTCCAGTTGTGCATATTTTCGGCATTTTCTGGTTCAAATAATTTTGTTGGAGTTATGGCCTTTTAAATGATTTTATTTTTAAAGTTTGTCCGGACTACTCCACTTATACTACTTAGGCAATTTCACTGAAACTTTACTGGATTGATATGTAGCTGAAGTACATGTACATATTACACGGGCTTTCTGGTCAAATGATTTTCAGGATAACCCTTTTAACACAAGTGGTGTTAGTGACATGCTTGTGAAAGCATTATAGAATCTGGTCAGAATGTTGCATATTACACAGGTTTTCTGGTTGAATGATTTTCAGGATAATCCTTTTAACACAAGTGGTGATAGTGACATGCTTGTGAAAGCATTATAGAATCTGGTCAGAATGTTGCATATTACACAGGTTTTCTGGTTGAATGATTTTCAGGATAATCCTTTTAACACAAGTGGTGATAGTATAGAATCTGGTCAGAATGTTGAAAGGTCAGAGTGCATGTTCTTGCAGTTTAAACTGCAGGGTATTTGCCCAGGATCCCAAACCCATGGAATTGGGAATTTCAGCGATGTTTTGTAAAAAATTGGGTAAAATATGCATGACTGAAATTTTGCAATGATTAAATGAGTGCAAACAATCAGTGTCTAGGATGACATCTTAATCATTTATGTACTATGACAGGGAAGAAGCCTATATTTTCAAAGATTTTAGAATTTTTAATTCAATATTTTTATTTTGTAATTATCAATTGGGAATTTTTTTCTTTGTATTTGGGAATTAATATACTCTTTTTTTATTGGGAATATGACTGAATATTGGCTATAAAATAAGCTCAAAAAAATCCCTGAAGTGTTCACTTGTTTTAAGTACAGTGATATTGAGCTCCCTTTCAAGTTAGAATGGACAGTTTAAAATTCAAAGACTATAGTTTTACATTGGTATTGAAATCCCTTCAAATAAGGATGGAAAACTCCAGATTTAAAGCCCATTGTAGGTCTGCAATGATATTGAAATCTGGTCAAGTTTGTAGAATGGACAGTTCCAATATCGGAGACTATAGTTTACATAGATATTGGAATCCCCCTCAAATATAGATAGAAAACTCCAGATTTAAAGACCATTGTAGGCTGTCTAAATCTTCTTATACTTTGTTACCAGAATCTCTTCATGTTATGGACAGTTATAAAATTACAGACTTTAAGTATCTTACACTGGCTACACATAGGTACAGACCGGAATATTTAGCTCGAGGGTAACAATTTACGGCGATAACGAGGCTCTGACGAGTTTCCACTAAACAGTTGTCCGAGAGCTAGATATTCCTGTCAGTGATGACTGCAGATATTTAATTCTTTTTCTTGCATATTAAATAGTAGTCATATTTCGGAAAGGAATTACGAAAACTAATATTTTCCGGTAGCACAATTTTTTCTTATATTTTTTTTGTAGTAGCATATGAATTTACAACTTCAGCCATTACAGAAAAATTATGTCATCCTGTCGGTGCAATTTATTCATGAAAGGCATGCAGGAGTGACGTCATGTTAAGCACTCAACCTGTCTTACACGGTTAGGGAGATTGGGGGGGGGGGGGCAGGGATGGCAGTGGAGGGGGCAGGGGAGTAGAGATGTAAGATGAAGTTTTTCTAGAATCGGTGTTAACAGTAGATAATCCTATCTGATATGCAAGAAAGAGTACTGCTAGTCTTGTACATAAATTCATAAAAGTATTTACACTTAATGATAACTCTTGTTCAAGCGTTTTAATTTATTTATCAACTTTTATGAACTCATTATAATGTAGATGTGATTGGTAACAGATGTCCATAGAATATGATAAAATATAATAGAGATGTATTAGCGTGCTAGTGAGTCATATTTTATTTTTCTTTGTATTATACAGTTTTTGAGAAGTATTGATTATGGCATTCATGGAAATGATTCATATTACTGTGTTAAATGGTTTTAAACCTAACTTCATGCCTGCATTCTATTGAAAATGTCCTGCAAAGATTGTCCTTTTTATCATATCATAACATTGATTTTTGTTGATAAAGTACATGCCTGATGAATACAGCTTCATCAGTCACCCTCAGCTTTAAGCAGACATCTCATCAAATATACTGTAAGAAAATGAAGATAATTAAATGTTTTTACCTCTCACTAGTTTGAAAATATTAAACTGATCTGATGAACTTTGAATCAAATAGAATTTTTAAATATCACATCCTCTCTTGTGACCTCGGCATATTTCTGCATGCAGCTAAGCGTTGCCCTTCTGTTTTTCTAAGCTCTGCCTGATAAATTTTGTAATATCAAGACACTAGCATGGTATTAAATGCCATACAATACAAATATGAGTTTAACTATTGTATTCTAATGAAACAGATATGCATGATTCTAATTGTGTCTGAAAATTAAGAACGAATTACATCAGTCTAAGTGTTGATTTTTACTGCATATCCAATAACGTATTTGATAATTTCAGTCAAAAGCAGCCAAATCAGACGGCCACCGACCCAAGCAAGCCTGGAGAGTCTAAGACCCCACCAGCTACAACCCCCACTGTTTCAAGTATTCCAACAACTCCAGGAGTAGTACCGGAGACCCCTACATCATCTGACGTGAAACCACCTCTAGGTAGCGTCTCTGCTGACATCAAAGAGTCAAGTGCTGCGAAAGATAATGATAAGGTATAGATATACAAAACACAAAACAACGTAGAATTATATTATTTGCAGAGTTGCCATGTTTGTGTAATGGATTGCGATCTTCCAGAGATACTTTTTCATATTCAGCCCCTTGACAATTACGTGTCTGGGCAGAGCATTTAGATGTAACTGTTTGGTCTGGCTGTATACTACTGATTTAAGGTCGCGTTTTTATCTTTTGAGTTTTACTTTTCAGAAAGTTAAGATAGATAAATTATGAATTTTCACTATGGCCCATCATAGCAAGATTAAAACATTGCCAGCTCAGTTAAGATTGGATATACATGAGTAATCTGTAATTAGTTTATACCAATTTAATTTACTTTGTGTTTGAAGCTATAATCTTATTGAAATACTCTTGAATTTGTTACTGGAACAAACCAGTACGAAGCAATAAGTGTGAAGTTTCTTGCTGACTGAAAGAATGGGTTGCTCCCTGACTGGGTTGACGGGGTTTGAAGCCATGCTGCTAGCAATCCTTAGATTACTGGTCTGACATGTTAACCACTCTGCCATGCCGCCACTCTATACTTGATTCCAGTATATCTTCTGCTTTGTGAAAAGATGTTTTACCCTCAGCATTTTACAAGCAAAGATAAAGGTCAACATTTTAAATGTTTAAAAACCTGTAATTTTGTATATTTCTCAAAAATGATTTCTTTACATTAGGTAAATATATTTTGTGACAATCACGGCTATCCTGTGAATTTGAGCTAAAAAACATAACTAGATAAATATTCCATTGTGTTTCTTCTTTTAGCCACAGAACAGATTTGGTGTGACACCTAGTCAGTACAACACATACTCTGTGGCCGACTGCCGTGGTTTGGTGAAGACTTTGGTATGTGGTGTGAAAACAATCACCTGGGGTATTGTGTCATGCAAGGCTACTGGTACAGGTAAAAGGCATACATTACCATGATTATTTCAAGCTGACCTGCTGAAGTAATGATTATTTCTTTCTTTAATCCTGTAGTAGGCAGTGATTTAAGGAAAAAACAGGAAAGGGTTTACGTCTGTTGAGTGTCTGTGAAGGGGTGGCTAAGTTTGACTTTAATCCCTCCTGGGACTTTTATGTGTGGGAGCAATTCAGCTAGCTTATGGAATGTCTGCAGTTCTGCTCAGGTGCCTGCTGATGCCTGAAATTATACACATAGGGTTACCTGAGGCATTCCTCCTCCAGTGAACCTGGAAAATTCGCCATATGACCTTTACAGTGTCGGTGTGCCCTAACGTCCTATGAATAAACCTGCTTGTGAATGACACTGTGTTTTATCTACGATTTTGAAATAGAACAAATGCATTTTCAGATGTGACGGATACAAGCCTAGTTCAGAACAAACAGTTCTTACCGAAGGAGACTCTGGTGTACGTAAGACTGGTGAGGTATGCCCTACAGGCGCTGGATATCTACACGATTAATGTGTCACCTAATGGACAAGCTGTAGTTAGACCTGCTGTGTAAGTTCTCTTCTCAGATACAGACTTTCCATTGGTTGGAACAAAATGTACATAATTGAGCCGTGTCATGACAAAACCAACATAATGCGTTTGCGACCAGCATCCGCGCAGTCTGATCAGGATCCATGCTGTTCGCTATCAGTTTCTCTACTTGTAATATAGTTGGTAAGCCAACAGCATGGATCCTGATCAGACAGTGCAGATGCGCAGGCTGGTCTGGATCCATGCTGGTCGCAAACCCACTATGTTGGTTTTGTCGTGACGCGGCTCATATGTTTTTGATCTGCAAATAAATGCTGGTTGGCTAGTTTCTGTAGAACTGAATTTCTCTTGTAACAAAGTTTGTGGAGTATGTAAGTTTCGGAGTGGCATTATAGTTTAATTGGTAAGAACTAAGTACTATAATATATATCGGGTTAACTGGTATTGAATTATGTAAGGAGTTAACACGTTACTGCACTAAGGTGACAATATACAAAGTGGAACAGTCTACACAAGATAAGTTTAAAAAAAAATGTTTATTGATGTAAACCAAAGTTTGGAGTGTCACAAGTGTTCAAGAAAAGATAAAAAACACTAAGCAGGGCTTTAATTTACATTATATAACAGAGGCTTATAAAGGGCCTCTTCCAAATAGAAATTTTCTTTAAAATCATGCAAATTCATTAAAAGTCCTTGCACGGGTTATGTTTTTCCCAAATGAACAATTTTAACAGTAATGTTTCCCAAATTCAAGAGGCTAAGCCTTCTGTCCAGAAAGATAGGAAAACCCCTTCTTTGGTTGAGTGAGTCAGCTGTATGTCTTTGGGTTACAAACCTAACATGGGGTTTGAATCCTGCCTGGGACTTTGGAGCCTTTTTTGTGAGGAAGCTTGCAAGTTCTGAGTTGTGTATTAAATAATGCTTTTATATTTTTGGTGTCAATTTCTGTAATATGAAATGGACATGTAATGATGTAGAAACTTGAAATGTTCTGTATTTTAATGTAGGGTACAGACGGTAAGAACTAAAGAAGAAAAGGAAGTACTGGAACATTTTGCTGGTGTTGTAAGTACAATACAATCTTTATGATTATCATACAATCTTTGTGTTATGAAAATTTAAATGATATTATCATAAAAGCTTTGTATTATAATTTTAATATTATGATGATTTAAATGTTATTATCATGCAATCTTTGTGTTATGATGAATTGAATGTTATTATCATACAAAATTTGTGTTATGATGATTTGGATACCGCCTCCGTGGTCGAGGGGTTAGAGTCGATGACTTCTAATCCAGTTACCTCTCTGGGGTGGGTTCGATCCCCGGGAGATGCTTTGGTAGTTTAGCGCGGAGGAAGGTAGTCTAGTACTGGTGTAACTCTCCAGGAACGATGGTTAGGAAACTACCCGCCTATATGACTGAAATAGTGTTGGGAAAAGGCGTAAAATGAAACAAACAAACAATGATGATTTGGATGTTATTATCATACAATCTTTGTGTTGTAATGATTTGGATGTTATTATCATACAATCTTTATATTATGATGATTTGAATGTTATTATCATACAATCTTTGTGTTATGATGATTTAAATGTTATTATCATACAATCTTTGTGTTATGATGATTTAAATGTTATTATCATACAATCTTTGTGTTATGATGATTTAAATGTCATTATCATATTATATTTGTATTACGATGATTTAAATGTTATTATCTTGATATTTTACTGGTAATGTACATCATCGAGCATTTACAGAGCAGAGTGTTACCTGTACATGTTATCTTTACATTATTTCATGAGAGTGCTTGATATTTTGTAAAAATTTACGGAATTAAATGATTAACAGTTACCTTTTTAGCTCACCTGTCACTAAGTGACAGGGTGAGCTTTTGTGATCGCTTTTCGTCTGGCGTCCGTCCGTCCATCGTCCGTCCGTAAACTTTTACTTTAAATGACATCTCCTCATAAACCACTGAGCAAATTTCATCCAAACTTCACAGGAATGTTCCTTTGGTGGTCACCTTTAAAAATTGTTCAAAGAATTTCATTCCATGCAGAACTCTGGTTGCCATGGCAACCGATAGAAAAAACTTAAAATATCTTCTTTTAAAAAACCCCAAGAGGTAGAGCTTAGATATTTGGCATGAAACATCTTCTAGTGAGTGTCTATCAAGTTTGTTCAAATAAAAGCCCTGGGGTCAAAATTGGCCCGCCCCGGGGGTCATTGTTTTTCCCTATATGCATATAGCAAAAACTTATAAAATTTTCTTTTAAAGAACCCAAAGAGCTAGAGCTAAGATATTTAGCATGAAACATGTTCTAATGGGTGTCTACCAAATTTGTTCAAATAAAAGCCCTGGGGTCAAAATTGGCCTGGCCCCAGGGGGTCATTGATTTTCCCTACATGCATATAGTAAAAACTTATAAAATCTTCGTTTAAAGAACCAAAAGAGCTAGAGCTAAGATATTTAGCATGAAACATTTTCTAATGAGGGTCTATCAAGTTTGTTCAAATAAAAGCCCTGGGGTCAAAATTGGCCCCGCCCCAGGGGGTCATTGATTTTCCCTATATGCTTATACAGTCGACTCTCGTTATCTCGAAGTCATCGGGACCGTCCAAAAAATATCGAGATAACGAAATGTCGAGATAAACATATTAGGGTTTGAATAAGGCAGAAACCGATTTTTACAAAAGTCATGTGCATACCTTATGTCAAATAAACTATGATATCCCCATATTTTCATAGGCCTAGCCAATATTTAACACAGTAACATTAGCGGATGTTTACCAGCAGAAATACGGGTGTCTGTGATAAAAACACATAGTGAGGTTTACTCAGTAATACACCAATATAGTGAAAACATTGTTTTCAGGATGGTTGATCCGGATATCCTTCCGGGTTATTTATCGGGGATTTCTCGAGATTGTTCGGCCGCTGATTGATTTGGTGGTGATATTGCAAAACAATATTGCAACGATAGCGTTTCTATACTTTCACTATTTCATTTACATTTAAAGTCATAATGAATTAATACAGTGTTCGAATATTTATAAAGAACGTAAAATCCACTCATTTTGGACATAAGTCAATCAACACGCTAAATAGATTAACTTATAACAGCTAAACTTGTTAAAAACATTATCATCATTATGACACACGCCATTGAGCAATTATCGTCTAGTTTGTGTTTTTCACACGTCTGAAGGGAACAGACGAAAGAAAACTATAAGTCGAGATAAACAAAGGATGATAGTGTGAAAATATCTATTGGGGCTGAAATTTTACATCGAGATACTGAAAATATCGAAATAAAAATATCGAGATAAACACATATTTCCAATATAGATAAAGAAGGAAGAAAATCGGGACTTTCAAAATTTCATCGAGATAACGAAATATCGAGAAAAGCGATGTCGAGATAACGATAGTCGACTGTAGTAAAAACTTATAAAATCTTTAAAGAACCCAAAGAGCTAGAGCTAAGATATTTAGCATGAAACATGTTCTAATGGGTGTCTACCAAATTTGTTCAAATAAGAGCCCTGGGGTCAAAATTGGCCCTGTCCCAGGGGTCATTGATTTTATTTATGTGTATAGCAAAAAATTAAAAAATCTTCTTTGAAAAAACCCAAATAGCTAGAGTAAAGATATTAAGCATGAAACATCTTCCAGTTAGTGTCTTCAAAGTTTGTTCAAATAAAAGCCCTGGGGTCAAAATTGGCCCTGCCCCGGGGGACATTGATTTTCCTTATATGTGTATAGCAAAAACTTAAAAAATCTTCTTTGAAAAAAACTAAATAGCTAGAGTTTAGATATTAAGCATGAAACATCTTCTAGCGAGTGTCTTCAAAGTTTGTTAAAAAAAAAAGCCCTAGGGGCAAAATTGGCCCCGCCCTAGGGGGGTCATTGCTTTGAACTATATGTGTATAGTTAAAACTTAAAAAATCATTTTTTAAAAAACTCAACAAGCTAGACCTTAGATGTTTAGCATGAAACATTTTTTAATGGGTGTCTACCAAGTTTGTTCAAATAAAAGCCCTGGGGACTAAACTGGCCCCACTCTTGGAGCCTATATACAGGTGAGCGACTTCAGGGCCATCATGGCCCTCTTTTTAATATTTGCTTATTTACTTTGACGTGGAAATCTTAGATAATTTCAAGAGATTTTGTTTTATGATAAATAAGAACTGAATAATTAACTGGTACTTTTCAAATACTCCAACTATTTACAGTTTACGATGATGAGCCCGTTCACATTTAAAGAGATATTTGCAACTACCATAGAGTTTATGGTTGATCGTATACACAACAACTACGCATTGCAGATTGTTGCCAACACTTTCCTCGCTAACCCATCGACGTCCGCTACGTTTGCCACGATACTTGTGGAGTACTTGTTGGCAAGACTTGAGGAAATGGGAAGTATGTGCAATTATTTGTTTGACAGACTTAAATATGTACAATTTTTATGATAATAATAATGATTTAAACAGGCTCTCTTCCCTGCAAGTGTAGAGCAAATCCACTTGTACAGTGACAAGTACTCATATTTTTATTTTCATATTTAAATACAGTTTCACCCTAGTGAGTCAGGTAAGAGATTTTAGATATATAGGTTAAATTTTGATACAAGTACATATTCTTCTTTTATTGACGTTAAAGCAGCTGACTAAATCACTTGTCCCACATAGCAGTGGCTTATGTGGAATTCTGCCAGAGATTTATGAATATTTGAATCTGTGT
Organism: Ruditapes philippinarum; assembly: GCF_026571515.1. Classification (NCBI taxonomy): domain Eukaryota; kingdom Metazoa; phylum Mollusca; class Bivalvia; order Venerida; family Veneridae; genus Ruditapes; species Ruditapes philippinarum. The sequence continues at coordinate 9,873 of NW_026854967.1, forward strand.
AAACTATCATATGATAGTTGGCTGGTTTGACACAAGTGTTAACTTGCCACTGAAATAATGTACATAGGGTCACATAAAACATTTTCCAACAAGTTTAAACTAGAAACTTGCAATATAACCTTTATGGTGTTAATTTGCTTAAATCCCAACTGTCATTCAAACTTTCATTGTATGTAGTATATTAAAAGTCCCTGACAATTAGGGACTGTTTCAAAATAGTAGTAGAGACCCTTCTCAAAATTCAGCAGGTTAAGGGGCAAATGGTAGTTTTTCTTTTCATTTACAACATTTTAAGATGGGGCGTCTGTGATCAAGTGGGTATGTATTACCACTATGTTCAAACCACTTGCCCTACACCACTATGGGTTTAAATCTTGACAGCGACTTTGAATTCTTTCATGCTAGATAACGAAAAGTTTGACTCCAGTGCCAGTTTGTGTCTGAAATAATGCAAGGAAGGGCACCTGATGTCTTCCTTTATAAGCAAGGCTGTATAGTCGACATATGACCTATGCTTTGTTGATGTAACATAAAAATCCAACAACAACAATAAAAAAATACATTTTAATCTTCAAATATGTTGATATACTTTTATACTCTTAGGTAACATGGAGAGAAGTAATCTATACCTGAAGTTATTCAAGCTGGTGTTTGGCTCTGTGTCTTTGTTTGCAAATGAGAATGAGCAAATGTTAAAGGTAAGTACCAGATATTGTTGATGATCTAAAATCATGAAAACAAATGACACCGTGAATGTCACGACAGTGTTCTGCATTTCTTATTGCTTTTTGGGGGAAAAAATCAATTTCTAAGTCTGGCGTTGAACCTTTCACCTGCCAGAATTGTAATAGTATGGTATTATTTTGAGCTGTATAGGTATTCCCACCTTTTAGATGAGAATATGGATCTCAAAACGAGGACACATTCATTTGTTTTGTAGACATAAAAAAGGGCACCAAGGTAAATGAAATGTGTAAAATTTCACTACATAGCATCACTATTAACATTAATTCTTCATTCAAATGTTTATAGTTTAAGAAATAATAATTGAAAGCAATAGTAAGTGTAAAATATTTGAAGCTGTGAATTTCTTGAATGAAATTAAAATTAGGGTAAATGTGTAATACAGTGGTTTCCATATACTGTATCAGTCGATATTTTCGTGTGCTGAAATGTTAATGAATATAAAGTTCCAGACATTTCACTTTGGGAAATAATTGTGAATCGTGCAAGGGTAGAATTTAATGACAGGTTGGTTGATATTTACACTGGAGGAAATTTTAGCGACTTTCGTCAATTTGAGAAATTCACCAATATTTCCGCTTAGCTAACTTTAACACCTATGCAGTATGATTTTATGTATTTGGATTTCTTTTCAGCCTCACTTGCATACTATAGTCAATCGTTCCATGGAGCTTGCGATGAGTGCCAAGGAGCCGTACAATTATTTTCTCCTGCTACGAGCATTGTTCCGCTCCATCGGTGGCGGCAGTCATGATCTTCTGTATCAAGAGTTCCTTCCCTTGTTACCAAATTTGTTACAAGGTATAAGTTTGAGTGATAAAGTGCAGATCATAACCTAAGTCTTTTATGTTCTGTGTGGATAAAGGTGTTATAATTTATTTGTCCTGATAATTGTGGTTGAAGAGTACTTGAATTCTTTCATTTGTCAAAGGTACAATACTCGATGGATGCAAAATACAACAAAGTGCTCTCTTCTTGCATCTTTTAAACAATCTAAATAATGACCACATAATCCTTAAATTGTTGTGACCACAAATACCAAACATTGTAAATTTTTGAATTATAGCCCGGAATGTGTATTACATCATACTTATTTTAGCTCGATTTCAAAACCTGCTCTTGTGACATATTATTGACTTTCAAGTCCGCTTCCTATATTAATCACTTTCAAGTTCGCTTCTTGAAACCAACCAGTACTAGTATCATATGAAGAAACATGATTTTGACGGGAGTAGGAGCTCAAACCCATGATCCCTGGGTTTAGAGGCAGATACCTTAACCACTGGGTCACTGCTCCCCTCATCTGGAAGGCTGTATTGTTGGGCATACCTAACATTTAAACTGTGTCTGCATTAATTCCCAATGGTACAATCAATCATATTTGTTTTGTGTGAAACAGACTAATTCACTGTAAAAATTTCATTTTTTTTGTTGTTGTTGAAATGGGTCAAAGATGTTAAAATTGTACAAACACATGATTGCGTGAAATATTTAGAATATGCTGATAAAAATGATGTGTTTGATTTTTACAGGGTTCAAGTGTACCAGCTTGATATTTATAATATCTTTTTGACTATATTACAATTTCACTTAAGGTTGGCTTCTAAGAAGACAAAATATTTTTTTTTAAAAGTGGTTTGATTTATATATTAACTGTCAGGAGTGGAGAAAAAACCTGATATTTGATTTATACATGTATATTAACTGTCAAGAGTGGGGAAAAAAACTGATCTAAATTTGTGATTCAGGCTTGAACAGTTTACAGAGTGGCTTACATCGGCAGCATATGAAGGATTTGTTTGTAGAATTGTGTTTGACAGTTCCCGTGAGGCTCAGTTCCCTCTTGCCATACCTGCCCATGCTGATGGACCCACTAGTGTCCGCCCTCAACGGATCCCAAACCTTAGTGAGTCAGGTAAGAGATTCTTGATTTTATTGTTTAAATTTTGATACTAGTACATAATTGCTATATATTTGTTCTTTAATTAGAGCTATGGACAGAATTTTGCTTTTTATATAGATGCATATTTATTAGCATTAGTGATGTTAAATTAAAGGTGATAATAAATGATAGAAGACCTTGAGATTTTGCCTAGCTCTTGTTTAGGTGTCTTTATCAATAAAGCAAAAAAAGTGCAAGTTCCTTGAATATAATGAAGAAAAACATGTCCAGTGTGACTTCTGTTATAATACAGAAAGAATTTTCATTTACCGTATTTCCAATTACTGCAAAATCATTATTAATCTCGGGGGCACTAATTTTCATGGTTTTCGTGGATAGGTCAGTCCACGAATTTAAGATCCATCTACTGAAAGATGATTTTGCATCAGATTCTGGTACATTTTAACTTTTGGGAAAAAATAGTCCACGAAATTTAAGAACCGACGAAAATGTTCTTTAGTGACAAAACCACGAAATTCTATTCCCATGAAATTAAGTTAATTTACAGTATTTATATTGATCTCAGACATTTAGTCAAATCGTCATTAAATTGATGGAGGGTTGACTGCAAAACTGCAGTAACTTATATGAAATAAAGAAAGACTTACAACAGTTTTGCATTCAACCCTCAAATTTTGTCTCTCACAGCTGATTTGGAAATAGTGTGGGAATCGTAATCAGCCACTTGCAGAGAAATTGTTATTACTGATAAGTTATCCAGGAAGGCTGGTTTGGTGAACCCATCAAAACAGATATGACCAAAAATGAGTGCGAAAATTGGTGTTAAATAAACAGCATTTTATTTCGTAATGCTAAATATTCTACATTTTGATAAAGGGTTTACGAACACTCGAGTTGTGCGTGGACAACCTGCAACCAGATTTCCTGTACGATCACATACAGCCGGTCAGAGCAGAGTTAATGCAAGCTCTGTGGAGAACATTACGGAACCCCGTAGACAACATTGCTCATGTGGCATTCAGGGTGCTTGGAAAATTTGGTGGCGGCAACAGGAAAATGTTGAGAGAACCTCAGACAGTATGTTCTGATTTTTTACTGCTTAAGTGTTTGCAGTAATGGGCATTTGGCCTATTTTACCATTGTAGAGCCAGGGTAGGCTAGATAGAAATCTGTGCAGTTTGTTTAACAAGTACCGTTATTTAGGTTATGATGAAAAATGCTTTGCATGAAATGTGTATTTGGTTTATACAGAAATTATTTAGATTGTGTAAGATGCTTAAAGATTATAGACACGCTCTCAAATCTGTTCCTGGAACCAACCTGTACTGAGCAATGAGTGTAAAGTTTCTTGCTCAAGGGAACAACGGCATGCTCCTAACAGGGTTTGAACCCATGTGGAAAGCTATCCTTACATTACTAATCTAGGGTGTAAACCACTCGGCCATGCTTCTACTTCATGTCACCACTTCAAAATGTGTATGTAATTATAGGTGAATGAAAAATGCTCAAGTTTGATGGTCTATGTAAGGGTTTAGTTAAAAATGCTTTCATTTATGAGTGAATGAAAATGCCTTTAGTTAGAGGGGAGCAAGAAAATGTTCTGTTTTAGTTTGAGTGAAAGGTGTATTTATTTAGAGATAAACATTTACTTAATAATGTTAATCATCACCTTAGTGCAAAAACAGGTTAAGTGCTTCTGAATTTAATTAGTTAACTAGTTATTGCACTAAAGTGAAGTTATATTTAATATACTATACAACTGAATTTATCTGTGGTTTGCAGCTACAATTCAACGACAAGGAGACAGTGGGTCCCTGTATATCTATATATTTCCAAGATTGCAAGACGCCCGTCTCGTTACCAGTAGAGAAGGCTATCGATGCGGCCCTGACGGCCCTCAAGTGTAGCAGCACGGACACCTACTACCGACGGCAGGCCTGGGAACTCATCAAATGCTTCCTTGTCTCCGTCATGAACCTTGAGGACGACAAACCCACCCTGGATAACTTGTTTAATCATCCGAGGTACTGTCTTTATAAAAAGTGAGACTAAAAATACACAAAATACCGTATTCGGGTATATACCGGACAAAGGAGATTTAAATGATTAAATGCTAAAATCTTGCCTTTTCACCCATGGACATGCACTTAACGAAGTCTAATTCATCTCATCACACCGATTTATAGACAATAATGAATGAGTAATACTAGAAACAGCAAAATAAGTGATATTTTCCTACTTTATGATCATGAATTCTGGTGCTCAAGTCTGCAGTGAGTTAAATCCCATTTTAAAAATTAGAATTTCGAAATGTGGCGTGGAATTAAATGCGGAAACAGTTTTGGATCCACTTCCTGTCTCTGTCCTGTGTCATAAATTCTGAAATGTGGGCATTTTGTTTAAGCTTGATTGCTACATGTGGCTTTTGTTTTCAGTTTTACAGAGAAAGAGATTCCAGCGCCAAATAATCAGCTGTACAAGAATCCAGATTCTCACTCGAGAAAAGTTCACGAGCAAGCTTTGACTGGGATGTTTGGTGAGTGTTTTGAAAGCGTTTTTGAGGGTTTTTTTATGCAACAGAACTGGAAATAATTTTTTTTGAGATTAATGTTCCATTTGATGCGGGTTTAGACCATTAAGTTCAGATCATTGACTCACACTGTTATTTCCAGAATTATTATTCTAATTGTGAAAAATGATCCAAAAACAGTGCAACACTACATTCAAACTGGGGTAGGAATAGCAAAAAAATACATTTTTCAAATTCTTTGTGAGTAAATTTCTTTATTATCTTTTGCATATATTTCTGTTTTAAACTTTTATGTGCCCCAGCAGATCTGTGTAAGAAATTCATATTCTATGTTTTTATGCTTTTGGATCTCAGTGGAAGGCAATGTATATCTGATTATAAATGTTTGATTGCTTGCAATAATTTGTCACCTTAGTAAAGTAATGGGTTAACTCCTATTAGATTTACATGTAGATGGAGTAGGACTAAGCCTATTAGTGCACTAAGGTGACACATTATAGGTCTGTTGCAGCAGTATAGAATTCTTGATCCGGGCTATTATAATCTTACAAGGGTTTGATGCCAAGGGTCAGGGAAATATTAAGTCGATTTGAAGAAATGGGGGGATCGTGTCTGTCAACATCAATACTCGACATGTACTATAAATTTTATTTTGCAAAAAGTGAATTTCATTAGTATATAACAATCTTCTGTTTAAGACGAAGTTTTTTTCTTTCTTTTATTTTAATTTTTTAACGGGATTTAAAAAGAAGAACAAAAAAACAATTAAGTAATGCATAGTCGATGGGGAGTAGAAAGGGAATGAATTCTGTGTCAAACATTAATTTTGTAAATTGATAGCACTTCCATGCACCAGACTATATTTTGTTGGAAATTTAGTTTCAGCGTCTTGATGTAAACATTCCTATAAGTAATAATAGACCATTCCGAATCAAAAGTCTGTTACACAATTTTAAGCAGGATAATGTCGTATTTATATTTTTATCTCTATATCTGACAAGTTTATATTGTTATCATTTTACAGTTGCGGCTGCCATTAAAGAACTACGACAGTCGGCGCTTAGGTTCATGGGTTGTATGGTACGTCACTACACAATGATAGCCATATCGCAGCAGTGCGGGCCGTTTCCGGTGGGCGATAGGCAGAATAAACTACAGGGTATGGACACGCAGATATTGATAGATGCCCTGGCTGTGATCATGGGGCACGAGGAGAAAGAGTTATGTAAACCTGGCAATCTGGCCCTAGTTTTGATTCTTGATACGGCTACAACGATACTTGGCTCAAAAGAAAAGGTAAAGCGGTGATTTGTTACATTAGAATAGATTTTATATCTGTCAATCTTCTATGACTTGAAAAAATATCTAGACAGTAAAGATTGGTAATGTAGAAGTATATAAATAAGTTGTAGATGAATTATGATATTTGTTCTAACAATATAGGATGATTGGTTGGCTATGTTTCAATGAAGTATATATTTGAATTTATTGAAATATTTTCATTTTACAATTGGATCAGAAGAGACAAAATTATTTTCTATGAATCTAATTTTTTAGTTTTTTGATGGCTAAATGTTCTGGCATACTATTTTTTTGGTAAATTTTCTTTACAAAAGTATAGAACTTGCACAAGAAGAAAATCGAATAATTGAAAATTGACTCATAGAAGTTCTATTGTATATCCATTTCACATATAATTATATAGCAGGTTAAAGGATATAATCTTTACGTGTGAATATGAAATCAATACTCTGTAAATATACGTTTTTACAGGCTTGTCAGTTGCCACTGTTTGAGTACCTTGTGGAGAAGATGTGTTCTCTGTGCTATGATAGGGCATGGTATGCCAAATTTGGAGGGTAAGTAATTTTATACATAGCTGGAAAAACCTCTGTTGTAGGGAAAATTATTTTGTTTTGCATTGTTTTTTGTCCAAAATTGTTTCAGAAATTGTGAGTTCTACTACTTATTAGATTTTGAAAGTTTTATTATAGTATCTTTTTTGTCCATATCTATGTTCTTGAAGAAAGAATAAGATTCTTAGAGACTTTTATACATCATCGTTCCAACTGAATATTTCTTCAAATACAGTAAATGAGCCCTGTCATGACAAAACCAACATAGTGCGTTTGCCACAAGCATGGATCCAGACCAGCCTGCGCATCCGCGCAGTCTGATCAGGATCCATGCTGTTCGCTGTCAGTTTCTCCACTTGTAATAGAGTTGGTAAGTGAACAGAATTGATCCTGATCAGACTGCAAAGGCTGATCTGGATCCATGCTGGTCGCAAACGTAGTATGTTGGTTTTGTTGTGACGCGGCTCAAATGTTTTTATAAAAGTTAGTATTTTCAAAGCAGTGGGTTGTAATTTTTTATGATTTAAGTGAAAATAAAAATAATAATGTAGATTAATTATTTTAATGATTAAAAAAGATGAAATCATTGATAAACAACAAGTGCTTTTCCATCAAGATAAATTAAATTTTGATCATTCTAACCGTCTTGTTACAGCTGTTTAGCTATTAAGTCTATGAATGAGCGAATGGCTTTACGTTGGGTGCTCGAACACCAGTTCCACTTCCTGAAGGCGCTGTTCTTTGTCATGATGGACCTGACGGGTGAGGTATCTAGCGGGGCTGTGGACCTGGCCAAGTCGAACCTGGACTCGATGTTGATGATGTGTGCGAGGAAGCTGGAAGGGGAGAACGCCAACGAGGACATGTTGTACGTACAGAAGAAATCATTCCATGATGTGACATACGAGCTCGTACGGCAGGTCACCTCACCAAATACAACAGTGAGAGAGACGGTTAGTAAAAAAACACTTTATATAACTGGAAAATTGCCAAAAAGAAAAATTCAAAAATTGCCTAAGAGAAAAAAAACTCGAAAATTGCCCAAGAGAGATGCCAAGCATATTTTTTATCAATTTGGTTTGCATTGTTATTAGTTGACTGGGGACTAAGATACAATAAAGATTCATAACTTGGTTTAAACAGTGGGTAAACAAAACAAAATCCAAAAAAACTAATATTTGTGTAATTTTCTTGCCCTGCTACAATTATGTAATGTAAAAATTTTGATATATTTGCTCTAAAATTAAGTAGCCAAGAGTAAAGTTATATCTATTATAATTGCTGGGATATGAATCCTGTTATGGCTGTATGTTTTTGGCCTTGGGAATAATAAATAAACAAATAAAGTGTCATTGTTTACGTGTGTCTTTGTATAGAAACTTTATTGAATAAGTTATATGTTACGTGAGAAATTAAGATATTTTTGTTATTTACCTTTTTCTAGGCTTGTTATTTTAGGCGGACTGACTGCCGAGTTATAACAAAACTGGTGTTAAATCTGTCTTAAACACGCCCCTCCCCCCCCCCCAGAAAAAAAAAAAAAAAAAAACCCCAACAACCCCCATCCCCCAATTTATTACATCCACAAGTTTAAATATGTTCTCTTTATATACTTTCATTCAGGCTATGAAATCACTGGAGACACTGGCCCAGGTGACCAGCCAGACTGTAACGGCCATCATGGAGCCACATAAAGAAGTATTACAGGATATGATTCCACCGAAGAAACACCTGTTACGACACCAACCAGCAAATGCTCAGATTGGCCTTATGGTATGTTCTGTTTGATATTTGGGCTGTCTCTTGGATCTGTATTTAAGGTCTTATTGTATGTTTTGTTTACTATTTATGCTGTCTCTTTGATCTATATAAAGAATGTTAGCAACCAAAAGATCTATGTTTTTTTTTCCATTGGCTTGTGGGAGAAACAAGAAACCCCATTGAAATTGAATAGATTTAAGCAATTAAAGCCAAATATGCTATATTTTTTAGTCTGCCAAGAAAATCTTAATTATATGTGGCTTCAGTAACGGTGATGTCTATGTCAATGTTCATCTTTTATATCGGTTTAAATCCAACACTGGATTATGTCATGTCTGTTAGGCGATGAAAGGTTGGTGACTCTGCTGAAGCCTTATTATTTACTGAATTCCATCAGTACAACTAGAGAATGGCCATGAGATCTTTACAGTCTTAGTGTGTCTTACATTCAACAAACAAAACAAAGAAATAAAAAAAAAAATGAAAATTAGACAATGAAAAAGATCCCAATTTTCTTTGAAATTTGTCGTTAAACAGGTAATTGACAAAATTTTTGTATGAATAAAAGACACAAACTTCTCTATCAAGTTTAATGCAATATTGATGTAAAACTCAAAAATGTTGAAGTTATGAAGTCCTTTTGTATGCTGATAAGTACTGGCTTGTTATTTTAGGATGGTAACACATTTTGTACTAGTTTGAACCCCCGATTGTTTACGATTGATCTGAATATTACGGAGCACAATGTCTACTTCCAAGAGGTGAGTTATCAGTTTTATTATAAGTCAGTAGCTAGAATAATCTTTGTGCTGCACCTTAATTTTTCATTTATATAGAATTTGATTTTTTTTTGCAAGTGTATCTCAAGCTGATGAAAGGTTCAGGCCATAATCAATTTTGGGGATGTCAAATTGAAAATTTAGGGTTAGTCAGCAAACAGTATAGAGCAATTGCCAGTCCACATAGCTCAAATGGTTAGAGCGCGAGACTTGTAATCTTTACGTTGTGGGTTCAACTTCCGGGCTTGCCAACAAAAATTACTAATCAGTCATTCAGATGAGTCTTTAAATCGAGGTCCTGTGTATGAGTGCTTAAACACTTGGCACGCTTAAGAACCAGGAGGAACTTCTGGAATTAGGGCATCTTTCTGTATCTGTATCTTACACTTTCCTCCAAAGTACAAAATGACTAATACTGTTCTGGAGGACTTGTAAAGGTTAAATGAAGATGTTGGTCAGTTTGATGCAGGCAGTGGATGCATTGAACATATTTTATGGAAGACACTGTATGCCATCTTTGAATAATAAATAATAAATGCCATTGTTAAATTGTAGTTACAAAACCTGTGTGATGCTGAGGACTCCGTGTTACTGAAGTTGCCCTGTTATAAATCGGTTACCAACCTATTACCACTGAGGAAAAGTGCACTGAGTAAGTCTTATTTTGTAAGAGAAAAAACATTATACTGTATCAAATATACCATGTTACAGTGAGGTATTTAAGATAAAGCTTTAATTTCGTTTAGTTGACAGATGAAAGGAAAAAATGTAAAAAAAATTTTTTTAAAAATCCCAAATGCATTATTTTGATGATTCAGTATGTTTTTTGTTTGTTTTTTTCCCCAGTAATTTTTTTACTTACCCAAGTGTTGTTATATTGCACATCTTGCATTAATTTTATATGTCTTTTCCTTGTTAATGGATTTTATGAGAAATTTGAAACTTTGAAATATGTTAGCATGAAAACTTAGTTAAACAGCTATTAAAATTTAATTGTTGTAAAGTGATTTACTTCATCAAGCCTTTCACTTCACCATGCATATCATTGTACATTTTTTAACAGGAGCCTTAGCAGCTTGTTCCTATATAACTACAAAGAGAGAGAAAATATTTGCAGTGTTATACAAAGCCTTGAACAGTAAAACAAGTGAACTTCAAGAGGTGGCCCATGACTGTATGAAAAAGGTATGACAATTATTCAAATTTTTATATATGTAGTTATCTTTTACCCTGACACAATGTAGATAGGTGTCATATATAACTATATTGTTTTACAAAAATTTACTGTGTTTAAGTAGTATAGTACAATGATATTTTTTTCTGCTCCAGTTTATTGCCAGTGGTCATATAGAGATGGAGATTGTACATGGTGCTATGCGGCCGCTACTGCTGATGCTGGGAGATTATCGTAACCTGGACCTTAACGTAATTCAACGACTGTCCAGTCTGACGCAGCTGTTCCCAAACACGTTTAACGAGAAGCTGTGTGAACAACTGCTGGTAAGTGGGTTTGACAGTTGTAGATTTGTTGTTCACATAGGTGTAAAGTTATCATGTGAGCATAAATCACTTTGGTGAAAATTTCTCATGTGAGCATTAATCACTTAGGTAAAAAGTTCATAAATCAATTAGATGAAAAGGATAAAGGATCTATATATTGAGATATTGCATGTTGATAAATCTTAATATCCATTTGAATACTTGAGAATATTTCTGTTATTCTTTTATATGAGGATCATGCAAAGGTGATATGAGCCGCGTCATGACAAAACCAACATAGTGCGTTTGCGACCAGCATGGATCCAGACCAGCCTGCGCATCCGCGCAGTCTGATCAGGATCCATGCTGTTCGCGATCAGTTTCTCTACTTGTTATAGGGTTTGTAAGCGAACAGCATGGATCCTGATCAGACTGCGCGGATGCGCAGGCTGGTCTGGATCCATGCTGGTCGCAAACCCATTATGTTGGTTTTGTCATGGCGCGGCTCATATGTTTGCCCACTTAGCTCATTAGGAGAACAATGCATTTGTAATCCAAGGGTCGCATATTCCATACTCAGCAAGGCGAAATTCCTACGTAACAGTTGATCTCTGATCTTGGGTCTCATGGTCACTTGTTACTCTGTCACAGTGTTGATTTAGAATTGATGTGGGATTAGTAGCCGGTCACTTGGGGAGGAATTGGTAATTACTGGTTAGTTATCCTGAAAACTGATTTTATTGACCAGACTGGCAAGGGATGACTTTAATATTATGTAAAAATCTGCATAAAAAAACCCAGACAAACAATGGTGTTTATAGATACAGTCAAAAATGTAGCGCAGTTTGGATGAATTTGTATGCAACACCAATTTGACATGCTAAAATTGCTTCTTGATGTAAATTTTTCTGTCTCAGTTCATGGATCTGAATATTTGATTATCTTTAGATAATAATATTATTTCTGTATGTATTCATAGAACAACATTTATATTCACAGACTCATCTTAGGAAGTGGCTCGAGATAGCACAGGGAAGTCAGAAATCTGGTCAGGTCAGAGCCACTGGTCAGGTAATTTTAAGATGTTACATTTTCGTTTTGGTCTAGACTAAAGTTTACTGTGATGATTTAGTAGATTATGATAATGGCCTTATTTAAAGCTGCATGTTTCCTGAGTTTAAACAATCAAATTCGTTAGGCTATATAGTAAAAGTTTATAGTGAAAGAAATGTAGAAAAATTCATATTTCATAATCAATGTAAAGCTGTGGATATTTTCCATCCATCCATCTGGCTGTCTGTAGACCTTAAAAACAGTGGATTGTGGGGGCATTTATTTTCTCCGGACATATCTCTAGATATTTTATATTTTAAAAAGTTTAAAGTTTGGAAGAGATCTGTCTATGTATGATATACGTATGAAGATTTTTGACTTTAGGAACTGAAGATCTGTGCCGCTATTATCAACATATTTCATCTTATACCAGCTGCCAGTAAGAAAATGATCGAGCCTTTACTCAAGGTTGCCTTACATGGAGAGAAAACACTACTCATGGAGGTAGGTGATATTTACTTAAATGCACAAAAATTTGATATTTAAGCTTAACCATTTTAAGAATAGTAAAGATATCTTAATCAATCTGGCGTCAGCATTGGTGTTGTTGTAATGCTTCGTAAAGCTTGAAGAATTATAAAGCTATCCTCACTAGGGCATCATTGTTGAGTCAGTGTAACAGTTAGGGTTTTGTTAGTTACCTCATTTTGTCAGTTATCATTGAAGTTGAAACTTTGCATGCATTATTCACTTGAAAGTTTGCACATGACTTTGGAATCATAATTGTTTGGTTTATGTTTCAGCTTAGGGTATGTCTGAAGTATACCCCAATGTGTGAAATAAAATGTAATTATTTAAATTACAAATAAATGGATAAATCTGTTTCATTGAAGTATTTATTTCATCCTCAGATAAAGTTTCAATTACTTTAGAAATCTTGTTACAGGCCACAAGCTACAATACCTATAAATTTTTTATAAAAATCATAATGATAAAGTTAATGAAAAGATAATGTTAAAAAAAAATATATTTATTTTCAATGAAAAATGATATTGTGTATATTTTAACAGCCTGGAAGTCCGTTCCGAGAACCATTGAGGAAATTTCTGGTGAGATATCCATTACAAACTGTGGACTATCTGATGAATGATACAAACATTAGGGACATTCAGTACCTCAGATATTTTGTGGTATGTATATAAATATATATCTCGACCTATACTTGGCAAAGTTTGTAGACAGGGCCTGTAGGCTTTGAATTGGGAATAGTCTGTTTCTTTGTTAAGCTCTGCTCTTCTTAATTTGTAAAATAGATTTTTCCTTGCTTTAAATTTGGAAGTGTTCATTGCTGTTTAAAATACTTCCTAAGCTGATTTGTGTAAAATGACCTGCTCTACTTGAAATCTGGAAGAGTCAATTAGGAGTTGAAGGGATATTAGTTATGGAAACACCAAAATTTGTTTACAAGCCAAGGGATGTAAAGGCAAAAGTTTAAAGTTTACATATATAATGGGCAGTACATTGACAATGACATGTTTATATATTTCAGTATCTTCTTGGTCACAAAGACGGTCAGCCATTCAGAGATGTGATGAAAACGCAGTTTCCTAAATTGATTTCCATGCTTACAGGGAATGCTCAGGTACATTGTAGTTTTTTTCATGCTGAACCGAAATAAGTTGATTATGCAGGTATATTTGCTGAATTACAAAGCTAATGAAGGGTAGAAGTGGTCTTGTGGTTATGTTGCCTGATTCCCTTTTCAGTTATCTTGCTGGCTGGTTTGGCTCTGGGCAGGCAGCTCATATGTTGCTGTAAATGCTATTTACTTTGCAAAGACTGAAAGAATGAAAAATATTTTGTATTTTATAGGCTCAGCTGACATTGACAATAAATCAGCAACAACAGAATGTGACACCTGCTGCACATGGCGAGCTAGAGTACCAGGGCATTGTTCTCACTCATACCCTGGTCAGACACGAAGACGATTGGTTGTCAAACCAGTCACAACTGGTAAGTTAATGCGGTTGTGATACAAAATGGTTACCATCGGAACCATACTTATAATGATTAGTTGGGACTCTTCTGTACTTAATTTGACCTCATTAACAGAGAGTGATAAGTTTATACTTGTTACTACTTTAACTACAACAACAACAACAGATAATGAAATTAAATGAGAAATTGTAACTGCCTTGTACATAACTTGGCCTCTTCAGCTGAATAGTTAAAAAGATCTGGATAAAGTGTGATCCCTCGGAAGCAATAATCACAACAAAATTTCATGAAAATTGCAGACTTGGTTTGATTTGAGTCTGTACATGAGGGATATTGAAAAAGTGCAACATCCCTCACGTCCCCTAGCAAACGCTTGAGCGTTACTCAATTTTCAACACTGAACAGTGCTGGAATCAATAATTCTGAAAGACCAAAAATATATAACTAAACTGAAGGTTGCTGTCTTAATGAATCAGTTTTAGTGTTGCACAGGTTCTTTTGATAATATTTCCTTCTCTTAACATGAAATGATATAGAAAAAAACTTCATTTGAATTGAAGGGAAATAGATCTATTTAAACTTGATGATAATATAATCAATATTTATTCATAAGTTTGACTATGTGTCATACTTGATTTTTCCATTTTAAACAAAGTTTTTTTTCTAACATGTTTATAGCTATGATATATATGTTTTTGGTTGTAGCCATATATTTTTTTTGTTTTGTACATTAAATAGGTACAATGTCTGAAGAAGATCTGGGTAACAGACGAATTTCAAGCAGATAAGTCGGTAAGACAGAGACTTCTTTTATATGTGAAGGCATAACATATTAATATTCTCAGTCAAAACCAGTACTCTCTTTTTACTTTTAAGAAGCCAACTTAAAAGCACTCCCAATTGATTAGACTGTATTATTAGATATTAGAATGCCTGCAGAATCAAGTCTTTTTTTCTGTGAATATCAAAATACAGATGTTCAAAAAGTAGAAGTAAAGTCAAATTTAAACTGGATAGTGAGTAACAATAGCCCCCCCCCCCCCTCCCCCAAGAGTCTTACTATCCCAAAGAATTACATAAAGTGAGTCAAAAAATACCAAAAAATTCCCAGTACTGTTGTTGTCAACACTAGACTGGCAGTGATCTAAATTATTTATGTAGTTAAATATATAGGATAGGTAAGAATTCTTTAAAATTACAACTTGTGCTGTAATAAACCTGCAGTATATGAGGTCTGAAATTACATGTAGATATAAAAAAAAAAAACCAACGAAACTGAATTTGTATATTATAGGTACAGGATATCTCTGACTACACTCACTGGAAGGTCCCATCTCTAGTTGTGAAATGTTTGCTGAATTATTTCAAGTAAGTCGAGACTTTGTATCATTGAAATTAAAACGGGACATGTCCAGGTAGCGCAGAAGCATAAGGGCTACAGATGAGGGATTTTGTGCAATACAATTGTAACTCCTTTATGTCATACTTGTAACTTTTGCACCAAGCTAATGATATTTGGCTGTGTTCCAAATTCAAGGCTTGGCAAATTCATTACAATACATATATTGAGTAGGTTAAGTGTTAAGAACGATATTAACGGCCAGATATTAAATGAGTTAATACAAGATTATCTGATTATTTCAGACACAATGTGAATGAGATAGAGCTATTGTTTCACATATTGAGATGTTTCACTTCACGTCACGTGCCACAGTATCAGTTTGTTAAAGATTTCCTAGACAACACTGTAGCTGCTGTAAGTATATTATAAAATGTTGTACTGACATGGTCAATTAAATAACTGTTTGATATATTTAATATTTCACATATAAATTATGAAATACCAGAAAGATATATTGATCCCTTTTGTACATAGGTATTATGAGCCAAAAAAATGATTTCTTGTAAAAACCAATTTTAAATTTTTTTTTAAAGCAACACTATGCCCATCTTAGTGTAGATAGGGAGTGAACAGGTGAAAGCCAATATAAGTTGACATTTTGCCATAATTCAATTCAATTTGATAATTTACTTACCACTAACAATAAATAATTCATATGAATCAATAAAATTTATAAATATCCTTCAGAAATTACCTGTGATGTTCAGTTTATAAAAGACAGGGGCAGTCTTTTAATATTTTAGGCAGATTGATTTTTTTATCCCAAAGATTTTTCAGTATCAACTGTTGTTAAAAAACCATGATAACTGTCAATCTTTAAAAATATATAGTCAATTCAGCTCAACTTGACGATGAAAAAAATGAACATAATGTCACTGTAAATTGGTATACTCATTGTTTTCTAATTTTCAGAGTTACTCTGTGGACTGGAAGAGGAAAGCGTTCTTTAGATTTGTTGAAGTTTTCCATGATGCTGCCTGGAATCAAGTTCTCAAGGCTAAGGTATGTTTATGTTGTTAAACCGATACAATTTCTAGTTTTCTGTCAATTTTAAAGGGACTCCACTGAGGATTTTTGACGTAAAGGGACTGACAATATTTCTCCAAGATTAATGTTCTATTTGATTTATGTTTGGACCAAAAGCTTCTGTGCAAAATTTCAGGTCACTTTTTCACTCCATTTTTCCAGAATAATTAAGCATGAAATTAAATATTAAGCCTGAAACATCTTCTAGTTTGTTCAAATAAAAGCCCTGGGGTAAAAATTGGCCCTGACCTAGGGGTTAATTGTTTTTTCCTTTATGTATACAGTAAAAACTTAAAAAAATCTTCTTTTAAAAACCCCAAAGAGCTAGAGCTAAGATATTTAGCATGAAACATCTTTTAATTGTTGTCTACCAAGTTTTTTCGAATAAAAGCTCCTGGTTTAAAATTGGCCTTGGCACAGGGGCGATTTCAGGGCCATCATGGCCCTCTAGTTACATGTAGTTTTTACAATGTTTACATTATACATTGGAAAAAAAAAGATTGAGATTGAATATTAGCTTTTTGTCCCCTATTTCCTTTAAATGACCCTTATTGTTGTATTTGTCCATTAAATGTTGCTACATAGTTTATCAAATTGTTCCTGTTTTAACTTATGAAACATTTACATTGTACATTTATAATATTTTATGTACTGTATTACAGATTATTCAGTATGTCCTTCTGCCTTGCTTTCAACAATCGTTTGAGTCGGGTGACGGGGAGAAATTGATCGGTGGTCCGGCTCAACCGGATCAAGATAATCCAGACAATATCGTCAGTGTTTTTATCAACAAGGTCATTGATCCGGAAAATCCTTTCGGGAATTCCGACGCCGTGAGGATATTGTTGTTACAGTTCTCATCGTTACTGGTGGAACAGGCCGCACCTCATGTACATGATGCTGCCAACAAGTAAGTCGGTGTACCATTGGCATGTTGTAATACATTCTGATTCGTCAATTATTTTCGGTATTAAATTGTGCTCCACCCATGGGCATCAGTGCGATTTTGCCCTGTCAAAAGACAGGAATGGAAAGTTTTACTTAGCAATATACATCTGGTTTAATCGTAGATTAGAACCATTTTTAGCTCGACTATACGAAGTATATGGAGAGCTGTCCTACTCGCCCCGGCGTCGGCGTCCGCGTCCAGATTTTTGATTAAAGTTTTGGTGCAGTAAAATATTTTTCACTATAACTTTGTCATTTCTTAAGGTATCAACTTCAAACTTCAAATATATGTTCCTTATCATCAACCACATCTTATGTGACAAGGTTCATAACTCTAGCACCAATATTTTCAGATTTATCTCCCCTTGAACTTAGAATTTTCCTAAAAAAATACTATTTTTTACTGTTACTTCTTTATTTCTTAAGGGATCAACCTCGTACTTCAAATGTATGTACCTTATCATCATCCCCATCTTATGTGACAAGGTTCATAACTCTAGCATCAATATTTTCAGATTTATCTCCCCTTGAACTTAGAATTTTCCTAAAAAAATGCTATTTCTTACTGTTTCTTCTTTATTTCTTAAGGGATCAACCTTATACTTCAAATATATTTACGTTATCATCCTCCCTAACTTATGTGGCAAGGTTCATAACTCTAGCACCAATATTTTCAGATTTATCTCCCTTTGAACTTAGAATTTTCCATAAAAAATATTATTTTTTTTACTGTTACTTATTTATTTCTAAAGGAATCAACTTCATACTTCAAATATATTTACGTTATCATCATCCACATCTTATGTGACAAGGTTCATAACTCTAGCACCAATATTGCAAGAATTATCTCCCCATAAACTTAGATTTTTTTACTAGAAAAAATGTTATATTTTATTATAACTTTTTTATTTTTAAAGGTATCTACCTCAAACTTCAAATACTTATTCCTAATCATCAAATACATTTTATGTGACAATGTTCATAACTCTTGAAGCAATATTTACAGATTTATCTCTCTTTGAACTTACGATTTTCTTTAAGAAATATAATAACTTCTTTACTTTTTAAGGTATCTACTTCAAACTTCAAATATATATTTCTTATCATTACACAAATCTTGTGTGATAAGGTCCATAACTCTAGCATGACTATTTCTAGAATTATTCCCCTTGATCTTGGAATTAATGTTAACAAATGTTATTTTTTTACTATAACTTAATACATAATTATACATAATTGATTTTTCTTTCATAGTTTTGTCCTCCTTACTGCGTCCAGTATTTTATTAGTCGAGCTTCGCTGTCCGCGTCTGCGTTGGTTAAAGTTTTTTATAAAGTCAAATATCTCGATTATTGTTTGAGTTATTCAATTGAAACTTACAATACTTATTTATAGTAACAAGGTACATCAGATTGACAAGTTGGATAACTCTGCCTACAATATTGACAGAATTATGCCCCTTTTTAACTTAGAAATTTTGGTTAAAGTTTTTTTGTAAAGTAAAATATCTCAATTATTGCTTGAGATATTCAATTGAAATTTAAAATACTTTTTTATTGTAACAATGTTTGCAAAATTGCATATCTCTGCCTGCAATATTTGCAGAATTATTTGCTCATTTGAAACTTAGAAATTTTGGTTAAAGGTTAAAGGTCTTCAAAGATATTTACTTTAAACTTTACACATGTACTTAGGGTCATAATTTGAGGGTCATAATTGTATGTCACTGACCAAGTTCCATAAGTCTATCTTGCATTAAGGCTGATTCATATCCCCTTTTCTACTTAGTCTCTTGGTTAATGTTTACATGCAAGTTTTACATATCTCAATAACTATTAAAGATATTTATTTAAAACTTCACATTTGAATTTAGGGTCATAATTGTAGGTCACTGACAAAGATCCATAATTCTATCTTGCATTTAGGCTGATTTTTCTCCCCTTTTTCAACTTAGAAATTCATGGTAAAGTTTTGCTTGTAAGCTGTTATCTCCATAACTACTGAAGGGTTTGTGCCTTTTTTGGGACAATTTTATGCATTCATAATAATAAAGCAGTGATTTACTTGATAAAACATCTTAATAACTTGCCTTTGTACCTTTTCTGTCAAATTTATGTATTCATAGGTAATTAGTATTATTATACTCAATAAAACACCCTTGTGACATTACCTTCCGAATAGTCAAGCCAATACTGTATAATTAGACTCTCTCTAAGGCCTATAACATGAATTTATAAAAAAAAATTAGCCCTTTTGTGAACTTAAAAAATTTAACATTATCAAGGCTCTTTTACTATCAAGCACTTAGAATAGTCGAGCGTGCTGTCCTACCGACAGCTCTTGTTATTATTGAAATATTAAACATTGTGTTCAGCAAATAGTACATTATGAATCGATCTTTGAAAGAAGCTTATCTCCAAGTTAAAGAGGCAAAGTTAGTTCAACTAGAATTGCCCTTGGAATGTTGACAGGAGAGTTTGCAAGTTTAAAGTCTTGGATATGAATTTCAGTGAGGATTAGGTTAAAGATAAATTTTCTATTACTGTTTATGCTCCATGAAAGATTCAAGAATGAAAGTAGTTTAAAACCTGGTAGTGCTTGTAAGCCACATTGAATAAAGCAGAGCACAGTTCAGCCATCACATCATCATTCCTGGGCAGACTGTCAAGCAGTTTACCAGTACATATACTAGTTGTCTTCATTTTCTCGAGGAACTGATAACTTCTGTGCATGCCAGAGCATAGGAACAGTGCAAATGACTGTAGAAAGGATTTCATGATAATCACAAAGAAAGTGACCTGTACCGGCCGGGAATTGAATTCAGATTGCCCGATTCACAGCCCAACGCTCTATTGAGCTAACAGGAAGGTGCTGGGAATTGTATCACTGTATCATGTCTTGCAAGCCTATTGAATTTGACATATATGACATCTTTCAATAACAAACACAGGAAGTAGACTTGTTTACCTGCTCTGATATTTGATTCACAAGTTTTTATGATTTAATACATGTAAGTAAATGTTAACTGATAAAAAAAAAAATAAAGTCATTTTTAACATGTTTTAGGAAACAAGGGAACAAATTGAGGCGCTTGATGACATTTGCATGGCCTTGTTTATTGATGAAGAACTGTATAGACCCTGCCACAAAATATCATGGTCATCTTTTACTGTCACACATCATCGCCAAGTTTGCTATCCACAAACGTATTGTATTACAGGTATGTAATTGCCTTTTATTGATTGATTATATGATGTATGTATGTATTCTAGGCTTAGTAAGGGTCCATCTCGTCACCTTAGTGCAATAAGTGATTAACTTCTATTAAATTTAGAAGGACTTAACCCAATTATTGCACTAAGCTGAAGATAAACTCATCCAGGTGTACAGTATACTCTCTTGTCTCTTTACTCCAGTTACATGTCAATTTTCAGAGATGGAAGTAAACTTAGTAAGGGAGATAATCATGTTGATTTTAGCTCGTCTGTTTCGAAGTTAAATAGTCATAGCCATTTACAGCCGATTAACAACGCCAAGTGTTTTTTCTCACTTTATTGAAAAGAGGCCTTGAATTTGGCCTTTATAGACAAATGGTCCATATTTTGAGGTTACTTTGATATTTATAATCAATGAAGCATTGACTCTGAGTGGTCTTTATACACATGGTGACACACAGGTTTGACTTCAGTTAATTTTATGGAAAAAGTTAAAGTTTGAATAACTTTTATGTGTTTCTATGGTTACAGGTATTTCATAGTTTGTTGAAGGCACATGCAGTAGAGGCTCGGACTGTGGTGAGGCAAGCTCTAGAAATACTTACACCAGCGATGCCTGGAAGAATGGAGGATGGCAATGTAAGTAAGCTATAGTAATTTCAGACATCTTTTTTTTTCAAATTTCTGCACTTGTCTTTGATGAACATACAGTTTAAATTCTAATTTAGATGTTGAATTGTTAAATTTAAAACAAAATCCAGCTTGCTTACGGAACGTTGGTAATCCTACTCAGGTGCAATTTGTTGCCTAAAATGCATGGATGGGGTACCTTAGGGTATTCCTCCACCAGTTAAACTAGAAAGTTGCCATATGACTTTTATTGTGTTGGTGCAATGTAAAACCAAATAAATAAATAAAAAAATGTATGTTCATTATAACTGAAACATTTTTTCTTAAGATAAGATTTCAGTATTGGTTTTATGGAAGTTGATTTGTAGTGTTTCAGATTTCAGGAAATCGACTTTATGTAAACTATATAGAGATTGTTGTGTACGTTTTTCAGGGCATGTTGACACACTGGACGAAGAAGATAATCGTTGAAGACGGTCATTCGGTAGCTCAGTTGGTACATATACTACAACTCGTGGTTCGACATTATAAGGTATACTACCCGGTGAGGCATCATCTGATCCAGCATATGGTCAACTCACTACAGAGACTCGGCTTCACGCAGAGTGTAAGTATGATGATAGTCACTAAAACTACTTGTCTATCACTGTTGTTAGTCCCCTACCGGTTTGGAGGGGACTTTAGGTTTACCCTCCGTCCGTCTGTCCGTCCGTCCGTCCGTCAGTCCGTCCGTCCGTCCACAAAACTGGATCCCGCGATAACGCAAAAAGTACTGAAAATATTTTAATGAAACTTGATATATGGATAGATGGCAGTATGGAGATTATGCACGTCTTTTTCTTTTCTTCCTATGTTGAAAATTCTGGTTGCTATGGCAACAAATAGACTGAAAATATGGCAAATTTTACACATAACCTGGATCCAGTGATAACACAAAAAGTACTGAAAATATGTTTATGAAACTTGACATATGGGTAGATGGCAGTATGGAAATTATGCACATCCTTTTCTTATCTTCCTATGTTGAAAATTCTGGTTGCTATGGCAACAAATAGACTGAATTTCAAGATTTCTGATTCTAGTTTTTAAGTTTTTTCACTATAAGTTCTTTATTTCTTAAGGTATTTTCTTCAAACTTTAAATATAAGTTGCTTGTCATCAACCACATCATACGTGGCAAGGTTTACAACTCTAGCACAAAATTTATCAGAATTACCTCCCTTGAACTTAAAATTTTTATGAAAAAAACATTGTTTTTTTAATAACTTCTTTTTCTGAATGTATCTACTTCAAACTTCATATAAATGTTTCTTATTATCACTCAACATTTGTGAGTGTTCAATACTCTAGCAAGACTATTTCCAGAATTATGCCCCTTTTGAACTTAGACTTTTTTTTGAGAAATTGGTAATTTTTACTCCAACTTCTTCAATCATGATAGGATTTTAAAAATGTTATATTTTGATAACAGGGATGTTGAAAAAATAACTTTAGAGTGTCCTTCCAGTGATTTTCCTACTTATATAACAGACTCCGAAAAAAGGCCTCTTCCCAATTGAAATTTTCTTTAAAATCATGCAGTTTTCCCAAAAATCTGAACTTATACCAGCTTTTTTACTTCCCAAATGAGCAGTTTTAGCGATAATTTTTCCCAAAATCAAGAGGCTTAGGCCTCTTCCCAATCAAATGAGAAAAATCACTGCCTTCAGTCCGTCTGTCTGTACATAAAAACTGTTTCCTGTGATCACTTTTAAAGAACTTTTTCAACAAATTTACTTAAAATAGGAACCTAAGTGAATGGCCAATGGCCCTTCAGAATGTTGCTTGGGCTCTTACCGGTAGGGGACTTATGGATTGCTTGCAATACTATGATAATTGCTTGTTTGTTTGAAATCTTATAACATGCATGTTATATTTTGAAGTTATTATATATTATTATTATTTTGCCATATTTGGAGGCTATTAAAGTAGGTTATGGAAGATAGTTGCTTGTACTGACTGTAGGAGTAATAAACCTCCTAG
This sequence comes from Ruditapes philippinarum, assembly GCF_026571515.1. NCBI lineage: Eukaryota > Metazoa > Mollusca > Bivalvia > Venerida > Veneridae > Ruditapes > Ruditapes philippinarum. Next base: position 33,219 of record NW_026854967.1, read on the forward strand.
ATAGTCATTACTTTGATAGTGACTTACACATGTAAAACGCAAGCAAAAAGAGGGAAGAAGCTCAAAATAAAATAAATTATATTTTCAAGTCCCACTTTGATGACTGTTTTTCTTCCCAAATTTGAAATTTTAGCAATAATTTTTCCCAAAATCAAGAGGCTGAGGTCTCTTCCCAGTTAAGTGAGAAGTTAAGTGTGAAAAATCATTGGTGTTTTTTCTAAACTTTCTTTTTGTGTCGCCTCTACGGAGTAGTGACGACATATTATTATCACTTCTCCGTCGTCTGTCTGTCCGTCTGTCTGTCCATCCGTCCGTCAGAAAACTTGTCCGGACTACTCCTCATAAACTACTGGTGCAATTTCATCCACACTTTACAGTAATGGTCAGTACCAAGTGTAATTGTGCATATCGTCAGCATTTTTTGGTTCAATGATTTTTGTCCGAGTAATGGCCCTTTAATAATTTTTATTCTTAAGGTTTGTCCGCACTACTCCTCTTATACCACTTATGCAATTTCAAAGAAACTTTACAGGATTGATTGTAAGTTCAAGTACTTGCGCATATTACACGGGTTTTCCGGCTGAATGATTTTTGGCCGAGTTATGGCCCTTTAATAAAAAGGTTTCTTTTTCTGTGTGTTGCCAGATACACAAAAGCTTGTCCGGACTACTCCTCATAAACTACTGGTGCAATTTCATCCAAACTTTACAGGAATGATCAGTACCAAGTCTAGTTGTGCATATTGTCAGCATTTTCCGGTTCAATGATTTTTGTTTGAGTTATGGCCCTTTAATAATTTTTATTTTTAAAGTTTGTCCAGACTACTTCTCTTATACCACTTATTCAATTTCAATGAAACTTTACAGGATTGATCTGTAGCTCAAGTCCTTGCGCATATTGCACGGGTTTTCCGGTTGAATGATTTTTGGCCTAGTTATGGCCCTTTGATAAAAAGGTGTTTTTTTCTGTGTGTTGCCAGATACGCAAAAGCTTGTCTGGACTATTCCTCATAAACTACTGGTGCAATTTTATCCAAATTTTACAGGAATGATCAGTACAAAGTGGTTAGTCTAGTTGTGCACTGTCCGTCTGTCTGTCCGTCTGTCACAAAATTTGTCCCAACATGAAATTGGCCATCATGAGGCGACACATGTGATTACTGATCGCTCTTGTTTGAAACCATGCAAGGTGTGATTTAATTTGAACTTGCTTTTATTTACAGGCAACAATCGAGCATCGTAAGCTAGCAGTGGACCTGGCTGAGGTGATAATAAAGTGGGAAATACAGAGAATCAAGGAGGACAATGATCCACCTGAAGTAAAATTTTATCTTTTATTACTTTATCTTTGGTTTATACAGAATTTATTTTAGTTCGATTTTGTAGGAAGCTATTAGCTATAGACACAATTCAAATCGTTCCTGGAACCAATCGATAGTACTTGGCAATGAGTGGAAAGTTTCTTGCCTAAGGAAACAACAACTTGCCCCTGAAAGGGTTTAAACCCATGCAGCTTGCAATCATAAGATTACTATTCTGATGAAGTAAAATATATGAAGTAAATCCATGAGAGTTAATCCTTGAGATTTCTTTATGTATCATTTGAAGTAAATCATTTGAAGAAAATCCTTGAGATGTCTTTATGAATCCTATGAAGTAAATCCTTGAGATTTCTATATAAATTCTATGAAGAAAAACTGTGCTGGTGTTATAAATTAACTTGTAATGTCTTTATAACAAAAGCCACGATATCAAAATGATTAAAATATATAGCCAGCTTCTCTTGACTGTATCATTCAAGATGAATTATTTTTCAACGTATATTACAGGCCTCTGGTGATGTGACTGCAGGGGCAGTAAAGAGGGCAGGGTCAGTGGATCCACCGGGTGAGGTGAAGAAGGCCCGCTACTCAAGTGGGGCTGTAGGGAGCCCTGATCCTGCCACCAAGTCAACAGAGAGTACAAAACCTATAGAAAAATCTTACTGTGATGCTGTGGTGAACTTCTTACTCAGGATTGCATGCCAGGTCTTACATTATTTTATTTGTTAACCAAGATTTTCAATACAAAAATATTAAAAAATCAAAAAAAAATCTAGGATCACTTGGGGTCATTATAAGCTGGTACGAGTACTGGTCGGAGACCATCAACCGGACACTTTTGGAGCATTTTTCATACAGATTTCTTGATTTTTAACATAGAGACCAAACAATTTGACACAGTTCAGCTAGGTTCTTCTCCTAACTAACAAACTAGTTTGTTTATTTCTGATTGTATTGACACTTACACTTTGGCTCGACAAGGAGGGTATCAAAATTACCTAAATTGTCTACACTACAGTACCATGTGTCCGGACAGATATGAACACGATGTGATTTAATTCAGATAAAAGCTTGGGTGTTTAGATTTTTTATTTGTAACATGATATACAATATGTTAGCCACAAATGCTGAAGTTTTGGATATTCTATTATTCACTCTGCAAATGATTATAGCTGGTATATGAGGTCAGGCATTGCTTTCTTGACCCCCGAATTTCAACGTCAACATTCTTGAAATAGACATTAAAATATTACCATTTACAGAGGTTGAAATAAATTCATTAACTTAATTTTAAAAGAAACATGCACTTATTGTTGATAAAAAAGTGACTGACAACCACTGAACAAAGAAAATACTAAATTAAGCATTTTCGGGGCCGTCCGGGTTTGGTGGTTGTCTGGTTTTGGTGGTCCCCAACCAGTAGCTACATTTTGTTGCTATGTTATGTCATCTTATTTACTTAATGAAAGTGCAATTGGTTGTGTACATTGGCGGGAAAATGTGTGTCAGATTTGAGAAATTTCAAAAGTTGAAAAAAGTACACAATACATGACAGTAAAAAGTTTTATTCTTGTGTTTGGTCATATTAAACCAGTGACTTTTGTTTAAAGGTTAAACTTGTTTTCAGAAGTTGAAATATTTTAATTTTTTGGCTGCTCAGGGGATTTTCTTTTATTGAGATATTTGGAAAAAAAGAACTTTGGAATGGTAATAGGGCCTTATATATTGGTCACTAGTGATGGAGGGGAAATATGCCCTGTAATCTTGTTATGATATGTTACAGGTGAGCGAGGTGGCAGGCTCTCCTGGTGAAGTGCTGTCAAGAAGATGTGTGGCACTGTTGAAGATGGCCCTGAGACCTGACGTGTGGCCGAACACCGAGTTGAAGCTGGCATGGTTTGATAAACTTCTCAATACTGTAGAGAGTCAGCAGCCAAACTTTAACAACATTTGTACTGCCCTAGAGTTGTTGTGCTTCCTTCTTACAATATTGGTAGGTTATAGAAGGTTTATATATTAGGTCACAATTTTTTCATTGAAAATGAGGCAAAATTTTTACTCATGACCCTTCATGGAAAGCTATTAATATGCCTTACCCCTTTGGTAAAATATTCTGGATCTAGTCCAGAACTATAAATCATTTTCACCTAACAATTGAACAAATTCTTTCATACTTCGAACAAGCTATCCAGCTACATAATTATTGAAGGTTGGTGGTTTTACTCAGGTGCTTTTTTGTGCGCACTGCTTTTTAGTCCAGCTAAAAAAAAGCAAAAAGCCTCCAGATTCATGCTTATTTAATTTTCAACGAAAATTGGAAAATGTGTTAAATAGTATAATATTGCAATGTTACCAAAAGAATGCAATTTACACATCATCAATGGCTTTTACAACCCATGTTAATTACCATAAAGATGTCAAATTATGCAAAAATAGCCCTTACTGCATTAGTAACACAGTAGAAATATAGTTATAAATACTGAAAAATCAAGTCATTAATCGCACATAACATGTAAATAATTACTAAAGTTTTGAATCTTTATACTTTTCCTAAAATCTTAGTACATTTTTCTCAGGTTTGATTTTATCGAAATATTTTTGCTCATCTGGAGGCAAGCAGTTTTAAACCTAATGAAAAAACAAGAACGCAAGCAAGGCTGTATTTATTCCAAGTGTTCTTTTAATTGCTTATCCTAAACATAATTTATTTTGAATCAGTATACTTAATGAGGAATGTAAGGTTTTGTATTTTTGAGAAAAAATAAATCCTTCACTAATCTTGTTTATACCATGCTAAATGCAGATTTCACTTTCCTCAATGAAAAAGTTGACCTAGCATTTATTTAGCAATATGTAAACAATATTTTACCTCTGTCTATCTTCCATATTTGAAATATTCCAATCAAGAATGTGGTCAGCTGATTCTTTAATAGTATACATATGGATAAGGCTTCCTAGAATGGTCCAATATGTCAAAAAAGAAGGTTTCCGTGATATTTATCACACATGTATTCTGTATAATCATTGTAGAAGAAAGAGCAGATACTTGCAAGCTTCAAACCTCTACAGAGAGGTATAGCTGCGTGTATGAACTGTCCGAACACGAAGGTTATACGCGGAGTACACAGTCTACTGTCACGCTTGATGAGCTTCTTCCCGACTGAACCAGTCAACTCGAACGTAGCGTCCAAGTACGAGGAGCTGGAATGTCTGTACGCGTGTGTCAGCAAGGTCGTGTACGAGGGTCTCACCAATTATGACAAGTGCGTATAAAATTTGCATTAATTTAAGAAAATAATGTTATTCATTGTGATTCTAGACTACACTTAATATCCTGTTTGTCACAACAGGTGCTTGGACCATTTTGGTTTTTCAGACTATAAGTTCTTACAATCTAAGTGAGAATACGAGCAATATTCCCATTATAAGCTAAAAAAAAAAAATATGTGGAAATAATTTGCTTTTTGTTAAATTTCTGTCCCGGGCTGGGAAATGGATCTACAAATAGATCTAAAGGGAATGTGACCAATTTTCCCATTATAGATTAAAAAAAAAGAAAATACTTGGAAATATTTTTGCTTGTAATGAAATTTCTCTCCAGGACCACGATTTGGATCTACAAATAGATCTAGGGAATGTCAGCCATTTTCATATTATTAACTCAAACAAAAAAAAACAAATACATGAAAATAATTTCTCATTCATTAAATTTCTCTCCAGGGCAACGAATGGATCAACATCACAGTTGTTTAGTACTCTGATGATACTGAAGGCAGCGTGTATACACAACCAGTGTTATATTGACAGGCTGATCACAACGTTTATGAAAGTACTCACTAAAATGGCCAGAGAACATCTTCAGCCTAGTACATCCGAGGCCAGTCCAGGTATTTATTATACTTTTCTGTGTGTCAAGTAAAAGTAATTACATAAACAGCGTATTGTGATTGAGAATTAACCGTACAGAAAGGATGTTATTGTGTATATTAACATTGTTGTTTTTCAAGGGTCAGCTTTATGTGAATGCTTACAAAATTAGGAGAGCAAGACATACATGTATTTGTATTCATTCTAAACATCTCATGATGTTGTATTTGTATAAAATTTGTGTTGCATTTGTATTTCTTATCAAAGTGAATACAACTTTTGTTCACAAAAGCTTGTCTTATGCTTAAATTTTGCAGGAATTTGAGATTTTTTATGCCCTGGGCATATAGTAATTGAACAAACCATTTGTCTGTCTGTCCGTAGGAGATTCACCTTGTTAGCACTTGACTTTATAGTTTGATTATGCTGGAAATTAGATTTCTGATACTGAAATCCAAAAGCAAATTTAACATTTAGATTTTTAGATAGGCATTGGGGGGGGGGGGGGGGTCATCCTAGTTGAGCAGGAGATTGTTACATCATATTCTTGAATTGTTGTGAGAATTCTCCCCCACTAGGATACAAAATTAAGTTATTGGTAAATATTAATATTTTCATGATGCTATGTATACTGGCATGCGAGCAGTTCCCGTACAAAAATCGTAGTTACTTAAACATTATTTTTTTTTACGCTCACTCACCAAAATTTGAATGTTACATATCAATATTCGGCTTGTCACACAAATCATGGAAATTCCATCATGTTCTAAACATAGAATAACCCTTAGTTATGAGGCCTCATATGGGGTACAGAAATTATCCATTATTTTGTATGAAGAGAAGTAGTTCCCGTACATAAAATTTAACCCATTATAATTATACAATTTTATTATATCGGACCTATTTTTCATTTATAATTGTTGAACAAACCATTTTCTAAGAGATAAATAGATGTAATTCAGGAAATAGAGAGTAGACTAAACGAGTGTATCTATTACCCGGTACCGTTACCCCCCAACGCATTCACATGCGATGGCATGCTTGTATACATGATATTTTACGCATCAAAGCCATAAAATTATTTTATATAGTAATATTGGTCAAAATTCTGATAATTAAACAAGTTTTCATCACATTGCCTTCTTATCTGTAAACAGGTGGTATTAGTGGATACCCCTTAAACATGCCTCACGTGTAAGTATGTTTGCGCATGCTCGCAAGGACGGAATCCCCCAGATAAAACAAGGTCACGTTTTGACAACGCACAGGTGAAAGTGATTTAAAATGAGACTTTTTATACGTACTGCCGAACTGACACTTAGATTTTGTCTCGTTTATGTATCTGCTTGATTTGAAATGAATTTTTGAAGAATGCATGTAAAAATCAAGCGTTTAAATGAAAAATACGGGTACTGCTTCTGTACGGGAACTGCTCGCATGCCAGTATAGTATGATATTTAAACTTAGCCTTTAGCTATGGTGGATTCACTGAAACCTTTATGATATGTTTTTCCAGTTGCCAGTGAACTTCTCATACTCAGCCTTGACCTTGTAAAGAATCGGGTCGTCGTCATGTCGATGGAGATGAGGAAAAGTTTTATAGGTCAAATCTTGGTCGGGCTGATCGAGAAAACTCCAGACAGTAAAGTGATGAAAGCCATCACTAAAATGGTGGAAGATTGGGTAAAAACTAAGGTATCTTAATTTGTTGCTATGATATATATAGGTTAATTTCAATAAACTAATATTGTGATGATGCATATAATGATTTCATTGGCCTCCCATGCATCAAAATAGTAAATGTCACAAAATCAACTTATGTATATGATTAATATAGGTTAGTGAATAAATTAGTTTCATATTAAAAAGTTACATTTTGGCAATTTATGACCTTGAAGGTCATCTGGACATCTCCATAGTTCGTACAAAAAGGTGGCCGGACCCACATTAAACCTAGAATACGTACATAACTGTTATTATTGAAGTGATATAGTAAATAAGCACAGAGAATAGTGAGTGAGAAGTGCATTTAATGTAGTGAGACCCTGTCCTGATCACCGTAGTTTAATTGTATTTATATTAGCTCAATTGTGAAAGTAGTTCTTGCAAATTATACTATTCATATTTGACCCTGCCGCATACTGGAACTACCTGGCACTGGTTCCATTTAGGGATATCTTGGTCTTGACTGGGTAGGATTTGTTCGAACTCAAATAGGACCTGATCCAATGGTCAGTTGAGAGGGAGATACTTTAATCACTGGGCCACAGCTCCCATTAAATCATTGTAGAGAGGGGATTTTTTTTTGACAATGATTTGAAATATATTAAAGGTGTTCATTATCCAGTATACCAAATCACATGTCCTATATACAATAGCGATGTTTATTTATCTTCTTTGACAATAATTTGAAATATATTAACAGAGTTTGTTATTCAGTGAACCAAATTACATAGTCCTATATTCAAAGGCAATGTTTATTTATCAGGGAACAATTGCTTTGAATCAGTCACCATCTATCAGAGAGAAGGCCATCCTGCTGGTGAAACTGATGGTACATATAGAGAAAAGGTTCAATGATGACCAGGAACTGAGTGCACAGTTCCTGGAACTTGTCATCTACATTTACAGGTAACGTTTGTTAATGATGTTTCTGTTTAATGCTTGTTAATGTAAAATGTTGAGTTTTTAATATAGACTCAGTTTGGGTAAGTCATTAAAATGTATGTTACATTACGTCTGTTTTTGTTGCCTCTAAAGAATAGTGGTGATATATAGGGATCATTCCTCTGTCATCTGTCCGTTTGTCTGTCAGTCCATCACTTTTGCTTGCTCGTACCAGAAATTATATTCTTAAAAGCTCCTGAAGTCCTTCTCAACCAGTTATTTAAACAAAGCTTCTTATTACTTCAAAATGAAAAAAAAGTAAGAAAAAGAATTCCTATTGCTTAAACAGAACTAAGAAAACAAGTAAAAAAAGTAAGTACGTACTTAAAAAATGTACCAATAAATCTTTGCCTTTCAGGGACGAAGGTCTAAGTGGTACAGAGTTGACTACGAAACTAGAGCAGGCTTTCCTGTCAGGTCTACGATGTCAACAGCCTCATATCAGACAGAAATTTGTCGAGGTAATTGTTATAAAAGATAGTTCAATTCTTGTTTCTATGAATTCACATGGTTTTTGAATTCACGTTGTTTTGTCACAAAGAATATTTTTCGTGGTTTATTTAATTTGTGGAGTTTTTTTTTTTTTGTAAAATGTAAAAACGTAATTCATGTTATGCAAATTAATCTTACAGTAGACAAAATGAAATTTTATTGGATCTTTAACTCGTGGATTGACCTACCCAGGAAAACCACGAAAATTAGTTTCTCAAAAATAATAATGATTTTGCAGTACATATTTGAAATATTTGTAAGTATATTTTGTAACAATACAGGTTTTTAACAGCAGTATTCCTTGAGGGTGTTTGACTACCTTTTGTATATAGCCGCTTATAATATATTGCAGGTTTTTAACAGCAGTATTCCACGTCGAGTATTTGAACGCCTTCTATATATAACGCAGGCTGTCAACCAATTCCTATATTCCTATAAAACTCCTATATTTTGGGTCGGAATCCTATATTTTAAAAAACCTCCTATTTTTCCTATATTCTCCTATATTTTGAATATTTTTCCTATATTTTTTTAAAAATATATTGCCGAGGAATTCAAAGAGATTTAAATTTTGGTACTGCTTTTGGCCTTTTGTATTTTAAAGGTAAGAGAATGTGTATGCCTGCATCAGCATCACATTACTATGCTCAAGGCTGCTGTGCTCCACATAGCCATCTGCATGGTCACCATGAAAAGCAGTGCATCAGTATGTCAACTTTATGTCAGGTGACCATTCAGATGATGGTCATGCATTGCTGTAACTTTCTGCTGATGCTGTGGTTCAAAGCTAATGCAGGCTGTCCAGCATCCCTAAAATTCCTAAAAAAGTGAAAAATTCGAAGGGAATTCCTAAAAATGCCCAATTTTTTTCACTGAAATTCCTAATTATTTTTATCTTTTGTTATAAACATACTTATAACTTGTAACCCTGTCAAAATAATCAAGGACATAACTAAGTCGACCATGTTTTGAACATGGTCAAAAATGATTTGGCCATGATTTGCCAACTCAAAATTGATGACATTGAAATGGTTTCGTTTCAACTAAAAGTTCCTTTGACTATGTCATTAACATTACTATTTCATAATCAAAGCAGTTGTTGATAATCATGTGGACAGTTAACAGCAAAAACACTACCATATCATGGTCCTGAAACTCAAATCATAACCATAAGAGTCCACTTATTCTGGAATATTTTGACACTGTTTTGCCAACTCCAGATATCTTGAATTTTATGTTTGTTCATTTTATCCAAATTTCTGAAGTGGTCCATTTATATCATATCATTTTTGAAAATGATCATTATGAAGCTGTTGTAACACAATCTTAATTAAAAACATGTATAAATAGTTGTCAAAAATTAATGTACAATTTGTTTACTCACAACTCTTTTATTTAAATCTGCATAATATCAAAACAACATTGTAAAGTACTGAATGGGTTAACATAGACTTTGAAAAATTAATTCTTTCCCTCATACTTATTTATCCTTTTTGTATCTTTGTAGGAGAAATTGCTTTTTTGCCACAAAGTTATCAATTTCATTCAGTTCTTGTTCTTTCATTCATATGGTCCCATTTAGGAAAAGGCAGACTCATATAATTAATCACACTCAAAATAATTTGGCAGTTCAGTAATATAAAGCTCATTTCCAATTACAATGTACACACATTTTGCAATTATGTGATCTAGATAAACTGCAATTGAATGGTCTGTGTGATGATCTTTTTTGATGTGCAATTCTTTGTGTTGATTATAGATGCTTCCCATTTATTCAAATGACTGTACTAAGGCAAATGCCTTTTTACTTTTTACCTACTTTTACAAAAAATTTCATTTGTCCATATTCAGAAGCTGCATTGTGCAAGAATTTCACTGTATAAGAATTCCTTTTAGACACTTGTGGTTATAAAAAAATTAACATTCCGTAAACATAGGTAGAACATGTTCTTTTTGACATGTTCAGCCATTTTAAAAAATATGGTTTGAACATGATTTGACTTATAATGACCATTTCCGCAGGGGAGGCAGTTGACCAGTGAGTCCACACTGGTAGCACCTTTGCTCAAACTAAACTAGAGCATTATTTGTGAGTTACTTATGTGTCAAATATGCAAAGGTTAGCCCACATCATGGTCTTTTGGGACCTTAGTTTATTTAGTCATAAAATTGCAAATTTTAGCCCTAAAATTTCTATTACGTACCCTAAAATTCCTAATTTTAGCCCTAAAATTTCTGAAACATTACCCTAAAATTCGCCCTAATTTTATGTCGGAAGGTGCTGGACAGCCTGCTAATGGTTTCCTTCACTTATACGGTAGACATTTTATTGTAGAAACAGCATGTGGAAAAGTAAGAATAATTTACATTTATATAAGCATTGGTAAGTTAAACAATTTAAGTTGAAAACTCCTATTTTTTCGCCTCAAAATGGTCCAAAAACTCCTATATTTACTGCTAAAATATTCCTATATTTCTCCTATAATTTGAATAAGACCTGGTTGACAGCCTGCATAGTTCAATTCTTGTTTCTATGAATTCACATGGTTTTTGAATTCACGTTGTTTTGTCACAAAGAATATTTTTCATGGTTTATTTAATTTGTGGAGTTTTTTTTTTTTTTTGTAAAATGTAAAAACGTAATTCATGTTATGCAAATTAATCTTACAGTAGACAAAATGAAATTTTATTGGATCTTTAACTCGTGGATTGACCTACCCAGGAAAACCACGAAAATTAGTTTCTCAAAAATAATAATGATTTTGCAGTACATATTTGAAATATTTGTAAGTATATTTTGTAACAATACAGGTTTTTAACAGCAGTATTCCTTGAGGGTGTTTGACTACCTTTTGTATATAGCCGCTTATAATATATTGCAGGTTTTTAACAGCAGTATTCCACGTCGAGTATTTGAACGCCTTCTATATATAACGTGTTCACAGAACTGGGAGCTGATGGGAGGCCACTTCTGGATTAAACAGTGCATTGAGGTAGTATAAAAGTTTCTTTATATGACAGTAGAGTGTGATTAAAAACTTGATGTACTGTAAAACTTGTGTAGAAAGTCATGTCATAAAAAATGTAAAAAGGGTCATTGTTGAGTCATCATTTTTGAGAAGTGTGATATGAAAGACTATAATTTTGCATTGTCATTTTGTTCTTATATGGTGAAATTTATGAAAAATTGCGGCTTAGTGCAGTAATGGGTTAACACTTTATATAATTTAATAAGAGATAACCCATTACTTCACTAAGGCAATGATATATGGATTATTCACTGATAATAAAAATGTAATCTTCGCTGATGAAAAAAGTGTTCGTGTACAGATGTAAGTGTAAAAAATTTGTTCTTAAATAAAAACATTATCAGGTAAGTTTCGAAAATATCATAAAAAGCATGATATTGCAGTAACTATGTCAATCATGATTTGATGAAAACTTTTAATGCATGGAAGGGCACCAGAGTTCTTCGTCAACCAGTAAAGCAGGAACATTGCAATATGTCCTATACTGTGTCAGTGTTATGTAAAACTTATCAAACAAATAAACAAATTGATCAAAACTGTGTTCTATGTTACAGTTACTGATGTCTGTGGCCGTAAATGGTCACACTATACAGAGCGCCTCGTCGCTTAACCTGTTACCCTCGGCCAGCAGTATTGTGAGCTTGGCAGACAGTCAGGATCGCGCTCACTTCGCCACCATCATGAAGATGAAAGAAGAACCCATGGATATCGAGGCATTAGATTCAAACAAGGAGGACGTAAGTAATGATATTCTTACTTCAAATGTATGTCTTATAAATTTGAATAAGAGGTGCTCCCCTTAATTTATGAAAGTCTTTGAGATCTTTTCAGGTGCCTGTGTGTGTAGGAGTGGGTCACCCAAGGTTTTCTTCCAGCAGTATAGCGCTGGGAAGTGGTCTTTTAACCTTGACAGTGTTGATGTGACAAAAAACCTAACAAAATAAAAACTTTCTGCATTTATTAAAGAATACATCTTTAAATATATTAAAAACCTCGATTAATGTTATGTTTTTGATTTGTTACTTGTGAGTTTGAATCCCCACAAGGACTATGAATTCTTTAATGTAAGCTACCCTTCAAAACTTCAGTGGTTCTACTCGGGGTGCCTGTTTGTGCCTTAAAAAAAGCAATGGGAGGCACATGAGGTCTTCCTGCACCAGTTAAACTGATAAGTCACCGTATGATCTATACTCCTACATGTGAACTCTCCCACTTTTAGCGGGAGACTCCCACTTTCTGCAGCCATATTTTCAAAGATTTTTCTTAAAATAAGGGCTATTTTCACAAATTAAAAAATCTCCCTATTTTTGATGTCAGAACTTCCTTCTTTGTTTATTACAAATTCTAAAATCTCCCTCTTTGAAGAAAAATCTCCCACTTAATCATCAGAAAAAGTTCAGTGTATACTGTGTTGGTGAAATGTAAAACCCAACAAAAACGAAACAATAAAACCTCCCAAAAACAATTTAAAAATACATAATTTAAATGTAATACAGGATGAGATAGATATAGAACTTGGTGTAGCATCGGATGAGGCAACACAGAAAGAATCCCCGAAGAAGGAGATACAAGACCCGAAACAGAACTTACAGACGTTACTACAGAGACAGGCCAAATTCCTCGAAAACTGTCGGGAAATAAAGGTGAGAAAAATCAATAGAATAATTATAATGGCTGGATAAATACACTTATATTTATAGTTTTAAATTTAATTCTTGTTTTACAAGTTATTTGACATTTATGTTTCTAGATAAAAATTTATTTCTTGTTTTACACATTATATGACACCATATAAACAGTTGTATGGTTATTGGTTATATAACTAGAGATGCTGGGTAATGGCTGCAATTTTACACACTTTTAGCTTTGAGGTTTTTATTGACAGGTTATATGGCATTGTATAGACAGTTGTAAGGTTATATAACCAGAGATGTCAGGTAAAGGTTATATAGCAAGAAACTGTCAACAAGGTCATATATCTAGTTAAAAGCCTTGAAAGTTAATTAATAATGGTGTAATAAAATTCTCATAGGAAAAAAAAGAAAGAAAAATTCATCCAACTTATCAAAAAATAAAAACATAAGATACACAAAAATTTATTCATTCTTTTACAGCATGTACATGTATAGCATGTACAGCATGTACATGTATAGCATGTACATGTATTATAAAATACGCCACACTTGTTAAATGAAAATAGATGTTACAAATCCGGTGTATTTAAAAAAATTGTTTAACAAAAAACTCAAATGGGGCTGTGTACATTTACAAGATAGAAATCAGTTTGAAGTTATATGCTAGCAAAGAAAGTCATGGTGGCTTATGATTGTTTTTTGTTTTTTTTTGCCATATTTCACAGACTGTGCAGTATTTGGGAGCACTGAGTCAGTTATGTCACAGTTCAACAGATCTCAGTCATATTTTGTGGATGGATTTATACCCGAGGATATGGAAGGTTCTCTCGGAAAAACAACAACAGGTATCATTTTGACTTTTTGAGGACATGTAAATATCATTATTTGCCATTTATACAATTCTGTCGCAAGCATGTATACATCTCTGTTGCAGAATCCACGTTTCTTCAAAGGAAATGTAAATGACAGTGTTTAGAGTAATGCATGGAGGAGCATTAGCTAAATTGTTATTTGATGGCTATTTCTTGATAAATGGCAATATATATGAGTTAATTTAGATGTTACTTCACTTATAGTTTGTTATTATCGTGTCTTTGATTTTATACTACAACATTTTGAGTGCTAGAGTCACTTGTCATCAAGATCTTGATTTAGTGATAAAGAGAGACAAACTGTGTTATTTTCTTTCATTTATTTATAATTATGGTCATTTTTGTTATTTCAGATGTTAGGAGCAGAGTTAGTTCCCTTTATGTGCAGTGGCAGCCATGTTGGACAGAAGGACTGTCATCCGAGTGCAATACACACATTTGTCGAGAGTCTGGCCCTCTGTGTACCACCAGTGCCTATCAGACCTAGTATACTTAAGGTAAAACTTACAACAGAGTTATGCTGCAATTTGATTTATTGAACAATTTGACATTAAATGATATTAGTCAAAAGTGTGCAATTCTTCAAATTTGTGTGCATAATTTTCTTTCTGTTGAATAAGAGATACACGATCTTAGTATGAAAGGGCAAGTTTATGATTTGTATACAAACGGTTCGCTGGTTTGATCCTCAGTGAGTTGAAATATTTTGGTCAAAATTGATCTTGAGTTAAGCTTAAAAATATTCATCAAAATAGTGTTTGTAGTAAAAGTTTTATGTTTTTCAAAATGACAAGCCAAACAGAGTTCTGAGTGTAAATGCAACTCGGATAACATATTTCGCTTGTTTTCAAGATTAAATAAACAGTGTAGTATACTTTGAAACTAATAATTTTATTGTGTCCAAATGCTGTATGTAAAAACGCTGATATTTTTTCTTGTTGCAGTATTTGGGTAGGACACACAACCTCTGGTACAGATCTTGTCTTCTCCTGGAACAGATTGCCTTTGATAACGCACCATCAGGTCTAGTGAAAAGAGGCGGGGCTAGTGAGTACGAGTTTGAACCCTCAGGATCTAATGCTCCAGGACAGGTTAGTGTTCAATGTCTGATTAGACCCTTAAAAATGCTGGTGGCAATGACTGCGTGTTTGTTTCATACTTTTAAAAGACAGGACAGTTTTCTTTTTCCATGCTGTCTAACAACACTATAAACTGCGGGCTGCTCTGTTTCATTGCTTAAATCCTGAATTCTGTTGACATAATAATAGACTGATCCAAAATTAGATCTGAGCAAGTCAGTTTACACAAATGTAGTATTAATTTACACAAATTTAGTATGAATTCACACAAAATTAATTTTTGAAGGGTTAATCCCTTGACATAATAAAAGACTGTTACAAAATCAGAGCTTAGCAAGTCAAGTTATGCAAATTTAGTATTAATTTACACAAATTTAGTATTAATTTACAAAAAAATAATAAACTGATTTACACAAATGTAGTATTAAGTTACACAAATTTAATATAAGTTTACACAAATTTAGTATTGATGTACACACATTTAGTATGAATTCACTTAAGTTTAGTATTAATGTACACAAATTTAGTATTGTAAGGGTTTATCCATTTATTGATTTTAATGAAGGCCGCAAACAGTTATTTGTGTAGCAGATTTTCTATTCTTCACATACAGAAGTTTTTTTGTTTGGAATTTCAAATACAAAAAGTAAAAAATGTATTTGAAAGAAAAAAGAGATCTATGAAAAGTACAAATTGTGTGTATGGAAAGAAAAGAGATAATGTGATAAAACAAAAAAGTATATGTTTCAGGAGACACTAGATGGCCTGTGTGACCTCTATAGCTTATTAAAGGAGGAGGACATGTGGGCGGGGCTATGGCAGAAAAGATCGAAGTTTGCTGAGACCAATACAGCCATAGCCTACGAGCAACATGGATTCTTTGAGCAGTCGCAGAGCTCGTATGAAGCAGTAAGTAACATATAGCTCTTTATTTCTTATTTTGGATGTAATAATCATGGCCCCCCCCTTGTTGCAGAGGGGTTGCCTTTAAGTGTTGAGGCATCAGAATTGCCTCAAAAGCCTGTGTGATCGTAAGATGGGTTTTAATTACTGGAGTCTCTGCATCTCATAGCTCCAGCAGGTGAGGTGGTTTTGGCCTCAGTGTTTCTTTAAGTTCGTAACAACTGAGGTTAGCCAAAATCATCTTTCTTGTTTCGGCGTCAAATGACCTTAAGTGTGTTGTTGTGCCGTAAAACAAAAAATTATTATAACAATTGGCATGTAGGCATCTAGAAATATTAAAAAACGTTTCATTTGGCAGTTCTTTTAAGATTTTGATTATATAATGTATTTTCCTCTTTTCCTCAATTTAATAAATGGAATGAGTACATTAAATGCAAAAATAGAAATAATGATTCTGAACTTATGAATATATACAAAATTTAATATACTTAATGAAATAATAATATTTAAGAAGTAACAAACTTGATATTTTCAGTAGCCCTTTAGTAGCCCTTTAAATGCTTCTGACGCCCATTTTTGATATATATTAACAGGGTTTTTTTTTTTTTTACTAACAAATTGAGATGGATAGTCGGCCTCTTCCCCTCGGTAAAAAGCCAAGTTCCCCCCCCCCCCAATTTTTTTTTTGTCTTTTGAACTGGATCAGATTAAATATTTATATGGTTTAAAATATTTATTTTCTCCATTTTATCAAGGATAACACACCAATTGTAGTAAAAAAATAACCATAAACATTGCAGGAAACTGCAAGTACTGTCTCAACATGGAGGCTGCCATTTTTTCTTGGCTATATCCCGTACTGAACGGTACTATTTCTGGAAATCAGTTGCTATCAAAATATTATCATTTCCTTGGTTATTATGCCACCGCAGCATCTGCGATGCGGTTGCATATAGCGATTCACCTGTGTGGGCTTCCAAAGTTATACAAAGAATTTTATTCCATGCAGAAATCTGGTTGCCATAGCAACCAAAAGAAATTATAAGAATAAATTTAAAAAATCTTCTTGTAAAGACCCAAAAGGCCTAGAGCTTCGATATTTTGCATAAGGCATTGTCTGGTAGACCTCTACCAAGATTGTTCAAATTATAGCCCTGGGGTCAAAATCAGCCCCGCCCCGGGGGTCATTGATTTCACTATATGTACATATAGTAAAAACTTAAAATACCTTCTTGTAAAGACCCAAACGGCCTAGAGCTTAGATATTTTGCATAAGGCGTTCAAAGAATTTCATTCCATGCAGAAATCTGCTTGCCATAGCAACCAAAAGGAATTATAAGAATAAATTTAAAAAATCTTCTTGTAAAGACCCAAAAGGCCTAGAGCTTAGATATTTTGCATAAATAACATCATAATTTCCCCTAATTAACTTTTTTCGTATATTTTTCCCCCTCCCTACCAGCGTCCAGCGTCTTCCCCTTTTCCCCCCCAAAAAAAACCTGATTATTATACATGAACATTACATTCTACAGGCAATGGCTAAAGCAAGATCTGACCACAATGCAGGGGCAGCATCACCCACCATTATACCTGAATACAGACTGTGGGAGGACCATTGGATCAGGTTTGTAGATCTTTTTATTTTTTATGCTCCAAAAACTTGTCAGAACAGGAGAAATAAAGACTTACATAATCTGCAATGTGCAGGTTTGAAGTGGCAAATAAACTAATTTTTAAGGGTGGTTCCTTTTAAATTCAAGAACTTCTCATTTGCATATAAGGATGTTTTGTTTCCGCCTACTTCATTAATCTAAAAATGTGCATATTTGTGGTGATAGTTGAAAGGATATTTGCTTTGTATTTCAGATGTTCTAAGGAATTGAATCAGTGGGATCATCTGTTAGAGTATGCCAACTCTAAAGGCAACACAAACCCTCATCTTGTATTGGAGAGTGCATGGAGAGTACCAAACTGGGCGCTCATGAAAGATGCTCTCTCACAGGTAAACTCATTTGTGATAATAGTGTCCTTGAAATACTCAGAATAAATACAGATTAAATGATGTATTTAACTACTCTTGACAAAGATTCATTGTAAAATGTTTAGATGTGATAGTTCAGTTACTCGGCATCTGTATACTGTGTAAGAGGTTAGCGATTTAGAAATTTTGGCGAATTTCGTGAATTGACAAAAATTGATACAATATCCTCTATATCCTCTAGGGTAAATACCAACCAATCTAAAATTAAATTCTACCCTTGCATGATCATTAATATTTCTTCATGCGAAATGTCTGTTATGTACAGATTTTATGTTGTTAGGAGCGCAAAAACTGAGCTAGCTGTGTTTCTCTATACCTGCAAAGTATAGGTTGGAAATTCTTAAAGGTTGCCCCATGTCAATTCAAGTGTCTTTTTTAGCATTAGTTGGTTTTTAATGTCTTAAGACTTGATAGTTAAGTAAATTATATTGTTAACCAGGTTTTCAACGAAAACCGGGTTATTGTAATGCTGAAGTCGGCGGGCGGGCAGGCGGGCGGGCGTCAACTTTTGGTTTCCGCTCAATAACTTGAGTTTGCTTTGGCCTATTGGCACCAAACTTGGTGTGTAGGTAGCTTATATCAAGAGGCAGCTTGGGATTGCTACCCAGGTGTCTGTGATCAAGGTCAAGGTCACTGTTACTAAAAATAGAAATTCAGTTTCCGCTCAATAACTTGAGTTTGCTTTGGCCTATTGACACCAAACTTGGTGTGTAGGTAGCTTATATCAAGAGGCAGCTTGGGATTGCTACCCAGGTGTCTGTGATCAAGGTCAAGGTCACTGTTACTAAAAATAGAAATTCAGTTTCCGCTCAATAACTTGAGTTTGCTTTGGCCTATTGACACCAAACTTGGTGTGTAGGTAGCTTATATCAAGAGGCAGCTTGGGATTGCTACCCAGGTGTCTGTGATCAAGGTCAAGGTCACTGTTACTAAAAATAGAAATTCAGTTTCCGCTCAATAACTTGAGTTTGCTTTGGCCTATTGACACCAAACTTGGTGTGTAGGTAGCTTATATCAAGAGGCAGCTTGGGATTGCTACCCAGGTGTCTGTGATCAAGGTCAAGGTCACTGTTACTAAAAATAGAAATTCAGTTTCTGCTCAATAACTTGAGTTTGCTTTGGCCTATTGACACCAAACTTGGTGTATGGATAGCTTATATCAAGAGGCAGCTTGGGATTGCTACCAACGTGTCCGTGATCAAGGTCAAGGTCACTGTTGCTAAAAATAGAAATTTAGTTTCCGCTCAAAAACATTAGTCTCTTAGGCCTTATGACATCAAACATGGTGTATTGGTAGCTTATATCAAGAGGTAGCTTGGGATTGCTACCCAGGTGTCTGTGATCAAGGTCAAGGTCACTGTTACTAAAAATAGAAATTCAGTTTCCGCTCAATAACTTGAGTTTGCTTTGGCCTATTGACACCAAACTTGGTGTATGGATAGCTTATATCAAGAGGCAGCTTGGGATTGCTACCCAGGTGTCTGTGATCAAGGTTAATGCATTTAGTTTTCATGTTATAACTTGAGTTTGCTTTGACCTTTTGACACCGAACTTGCTGAGTGGCAGCTTTGGATTGCCACTTAGATATCTGGGAGCAAGGTCAAGGTAATTTGCTTACAATAGAATTTTCAGTATCTACTCAATAACTTCAGTGCACTTTGACCTTTTGATTGCTGTCACATCAAAACTTGGTCGTTGAAAACCTGGTTTTCGTCGCATTGCGGCGCTTCTTGTTATATATTTTTTTCTTGGCATATTTTGTAGGTTGAACTGAGTTGCCCCAAGGAGATGGCATGGAAAGTGAACTTGTATCGAGGATATATCGCCATCTGTCACCCTGACGATCATCATTTAAATATGGTAACTATGGTAACGTAATATAACTTTTGGTACTAAGCATGTGCTTTGTACATGTCTTTGGTACGCATGCTCTTTCGGTATTGTAGTATATTTTGTGTTGAATTATTAGTTTTATTTGGAGAATTTCATAGAAAATTTATTTTTCAAAATGTATGAATAAAAGATAAATACATGGAAGAGTAGGGCCAGAAGGGGGTTATCGGCCCACAGAATGAATAACAGTCACAAGAACGATGAGGTGAACTATTATCTTTCAGACCCAGCCACAAAGTCGTAATCAGTCACATGATACTCATAATCATTTGAAATCATAGGCAATTTTGTGACTGTAACAAGTGTATGAACGTATGAATGTTTTAGGTTGTAAGCAATTGATGGAAGGAAAAAGCAACAATACTACAAACAATAAATTGTTTTCGGTGTTTTGAAACTGCTCTAATGTTATTTAAGTGATATGTATTGTGTATCTTCTTTTGTAGATGTTCAGTATTTCAATATTTTTTCAAATGTTGTGAAGTCTTTATGTTGTAGTGCTATCCTTTGTTATACATGTAATCTAGAAAATCTGCTTATAATTTATTTCTTATTTGAACATTTTCTAAAATGTGCATTTTGTTAAATAGCATAATCTTAGAAAACTTGCCCACAGCTTTATTATATAGCTTACCTGTTGCGAAATTTAGGGCTGTGATATAGGAAAAATAACTCAGAGAAGCAAACAGTATAAAGTCTGGTTAGATTGTAGTGATGTGTAGGCTAGCCTAACATCAAACTGCTACTTAAATTGCATAGATGTGCTGGCCAGCCTAACATTAAACTGCTTGTGTAAGCAAATCTGATTGTCCCTAATAGCATTTAAGTTTTAACCTGCTGAATTTGTCTTATGGACTTGCTCTCACTTTAATTTGGAAGAGTCCATTCAAAGTTTAAGGGATTTCAATATCAAAATTTTAACTTCTAAGCTATCAACAGTATAAAGCTTGGTCAGATTGCACCCATGTGCATTATGGCCCTGATCTATACTGCTTATAAAGGCTAACTGTATTCAGTTCCGGCAGGGGTTAAGGAGTTTGGATAAATTACATACAAATAAAATACATTTACATATTGAAATAAGTCTGTCATTGTAGAAAACTATTCCATTTCTCCATTTGAAAACATGACTGTATACATCACAGAATAAATCATTTTATTAGGAAACTTGTACACAAGGGTCACTCTTGTCTAACAACCAGGTGGGGCTGTTATATGATGTTTAGATGAAAATTGTGTAAAGTAATTTTCATTTTCCTATCTTTTCAGATTGAGAGACTAGTGGAGCTGTCCAGTAATTTGGCAATTAAAGAATGGAGGAGGCTACCTCATATTGTCACACATATACATGTTCCACTCTTACAGGTAGGTTATCTGAGAGGTTGTCCCATGTTTAGTATAGTTTTGGTCCAAGCATTGCTAGGTTTATTAGGTTCCAGTATTTCTAAGTTTATTTTGGTTCCAATATTTCCAGGTATATTTGGATTCCATTATTTCTAGGTTTATTTGGTTCCAGTATTTCTAGGTTTACAGTCAAGACTGCCTAAGCGACCCCCTGATTTAAACGACTCCTTGTCTTATCCGACCTTGTTTCAGTACTCCCAACGTATTTTCCTATATAAATGGTCTGAATTAAACGACTCCCTGTCATATGTGACAAGCGACCCTAATTGTCTGGTCCCAATGCAATGTTTAGTCTGATTTAAACGACTTTCACACCTTTTAATTGTCCGTTAATCAGATAAATAATACCCAGAGGGAAAACATAATTAAGTCCAATTGTAATCCAGTAGCAAACATAGTCTACACACCTCTATCTCAATTACACAGTTAACATGTATACAGTACATGCAGGTATCAAGTGACGTAGCAAGCATTATGCAATCGATGTGTGTGTAATGTACATGATGGCCTGAGTAAACTGGGTTAAGACTAGTGTTAGTTTTTTTTTAATTACAGAGTGCCCACGGAAGATTTTTAAGGCAGCATTTTTTTAATGTACCTTTCTATGGCTGCATAATTAATACGGAAAAAATATTGATACCAAACCAGAAAAAGCTTTGGATATGAATATGTTTAAAGATCCTGTAACACAATTTTTTCATGGTTTAATTTTATAAATATGATGCTCAAATTAAGATTCGTCAATATTGTAAGTTCAAATAAGCATTATTTATAAAGATATCACCCAATTTAACATTTCATGTAAATAAAGGCCATTAAAGGGAGGTAATTAGAACTTTATTTTCTATAAATTCCAAGTCAAATTTTCCAATAAAAAATCAATGCATGTAATTTATTGATTAAATATAATGTGCACAAATATTTGCAGTACACATTTTACATTTTCTTTGATGTTTGAAAATTGTTTTATTTGCATAATTATATCCATATATATTTTTTTGCAAGTGTGATATGCACACGGTAACAATATCAATCACAAAACTTACAGGATCTTTAAGTCTCAATGGTATACTGTATAGACAGACAGATGATATTTAAATTTAATTTTCTTTGAGACTGTATTTAGAGACTCCCTGTCATATGTGACCTTTTTCAGAAGATCCCTTGGAAAGTCACATATGACAGTCTCGACTGTATTTTGATCCAGTATTTCTAGGTTTATTTTTTGGTTCCAGTTTTTCTAGGTATTTTGGTTCCAGTATTTCTTAGGTTTATTTTAGTTCCAGTATTCCTAGGTTTAATTTGATTCCAGTATTTCTTAGGTTTATTTTAGTTCCTGTATTTCTACGTTCATTTTGGTACCAGTATTTCCAAGTTTAATTTGGTTTCACACTGAGGTAATAAATTGTTGTCTTATATTACAGGCTGCCCAGCAGATCATGGAGTTACAGGAGGCTGCCCAGATCAACCAGGGTCTTCAACCTGCCAACATCACCCGCAGTACTAGTCTTCATGATATGAAAGCTATTGTCAAAACTTGGAGGTATCTTGCCCTATATATTTTAGTCAGGGGGTTGGGTTTTTTTTTCATCATGCCAAAATGCAGGACCACAATAGCATACCATGCAGGACCAGTAGAAATTTGAAGCTACTCATCCCCCAGGATGAGTGGCTCTGAAATTAGTTTTTTTTATCCATGAAGGGTACAATTTATTTAACACTTCTTATTTCTGTATTATAATTTTTGTCTATGTTATTGTTCTCAGGAATCGTCTGCCTATGATATCCGATGACCTGTCTCACTGGAGTGATATATTTACCTGGAGACAACACCATTATCAGTTCATTGTAAACCATTATGATGCTGCACAAGATCAGGTAATGTCTAGTTGTGGTTGTCTCCTCTTGACTAGCGGTATAGATTCTGTTTGGAATGTGTGAATTTGCTTGACCCGGTGTTGCGTGATAATCACACAGTATATATTTACTATAAGCTGGTTTAGTTATTGCCATTTCCTTTTGTTTACGCCTTTTGTAACATGCTTCTAAACGTCGAGGGCTCTTAAATTTGTTATTAAATTGAGACAGATTCATGAGTCAAAGTTTTTATGCAAGTTCCTTTAACTTCCACTTAATTTAAGTTCTACTGTTTGTTAAAAATAAAAGACCGAAATATTTTTAAGGTAAAGAACAAGATGGTTGGAATCACTGAGTTACCACTGTTGCACATCAAGTTATTAATTATTTATGCTCAAAAAGTCAAACAACAAGAGGGTTATGGAGTGTAACAGGGTAACAAAGTTCTAATTTTTGAGTTAAAATTAATATATAAAATTACTTTGCTATAGCCAAATAATACATGTTTTGAATTAATAATATCAGTCCTTTTTATGCCCCCACAATGTGGGAGCATATAGCGTTGCACTTGTCCGTCCGTCCGTCAGTCCGTCCGTCAGTCCGTCCGTCAGTCCGTCCGTCCGTACGTCCCGAAATCTTGTGAACGCAACTCCTCTTAAACCGGATGGCAGATTTTGCTTAAACTTACAGGGATGAACAACCTTTATGTGTAGATGGTAGTAAAGGAAGGAATTTTTGCTGCGACTAAATTTAACAGAATTATGGCCCTTTGTTGATTTTTTCACTAGATACTATGTAGAAATTTTGTGAACGCAACTCCTCTTAAACCGGATGGCAGATTTTGCTTAAACTTACAGAGATGAACAACCTTAATGTGTAGATGGTAGTAAAGGAAGGAATTTTTGCTGCGACCAAATTTAACAGAATTATGGCCCTTTGTTGATTTTTTCACTATATACTATGTAGAAATTTTGTGAACGCAACTCCTCTTAAACCGGATGGCAGATTTTGCTTAAACTTACAGGGATGAACAACCTTCAGGTGTAGATGGTAGTAAAGGAAGGAATTTTCGCTGCAACCAAATTTTACAGAATTATGGCCCTTTGTTGATTTTTTCACTATACACTATGTAGAAAGTTTGTGAATGCAACTCCTCTTTAACCGGATGGCAGATTTTGCTTAAACTTCCAGGGATGAACAACCTTAATGTGTAGATGGTAGTAAAGAAAGGAATTTTTGCTGCAACCAAATTTAACAGAATTATGGCCCTTTGTTGATTTTTTCATTAGATACTATGTAGAAATTTTGTGAACGCAACTCCTCTTAAACCGGATGGCAGATTTTGCTTAAACTTCCAGGGATTAACAACCTTAATGTGTAGATGGTAGTAAAGGAAGGTAGATGGTAGTAAAGGAAGGAATTTTTGCTGCGACCAACTTTTACAGAATTATGGCCCTTTGTCGATTTTTAGTTTTCAACTTGTGGCACATGTAGTCCAAAAAATATTTGACCTAGAGTCATAAGATTGACAGAACAGTGGCGTGTGGGGGCATCCGTGTCCTATGGACACATTTCTAGTTTAAATATATTTGATAAATATTTTTCAGCTAATAGTCATTCGATATTTAAAATATTTTTCAGCAAAACAATCATTCGATGTTGGGAGTACATGCCTCGGCTCAGGCTATCATACACTTTGGTAAGATTGCCAGAAAGCATAACTTGTCTGGTGTCTGCCTCGACTCTCTTAGCAGGTAAAATACAATAGAAGTTCTTAGTGTATACAATAGACTTGTTTTGACCATGAGTTTATGAATTTTGCTTGTTAGTGTTTTATTCCTTTAAATGCAGTCATTTAATGAATAAAAGCCGATGAGTTATTTTTCTCACTAACCAGATAGAAAAATCCTTAAATGTTACTAAAAATAGCGGTGTTGGAAAATCTTATCTCACATGGGCTTATCTCACACTCAACGTGCAGCAGTTCTAAATAATACGCGATTCACTCCTATTTTAACAAAAATTAAACGTCAAAAGGTCAAAATGTATTAAAAATTTGTAAGCTAATCTATTAAATTGTCTACGGAATCAAAATAGATTGATATTAACTTTCACACTGCAATGAGTCCTACTCTACCTAGATCCGCCCTTTCCAATAACGATCTGTTACTAAAAATAGCACACTTTAAAATATCGAAACGTTCTTCGTAAAATCGGATATTATGACACTTTGCCTGAAAAACATTCATGTTTTTTGTTATGATAACGATGCTTTTTGATGACAAATCTCATTTTGATATATTTTAATTGAATATTCGGCCAAAATAACCGAAAAAGTAGAAAAATCTTTGCAAACGGTAACCGCTTTTTTGTCAACCATTGAAGTATGGACTGAATTCCTTATAAACACTTATATTATGGCACTTTCCGTTTTTAATATTGATGTGTTTCATCATGATAACCTTGCTTTTTCATGAGGGGTCTCATATGAATTTATTTTCATTAAATTTTTCACACATAAACTTGGTCAAAAGAATTTTTTGCGGACGTACATAATGCTTTTTAATCATAGAAAGTCAGGCGCCCAAGCCCCGCCCCCTTTTCAAAACTAGGTACGTTGTAATGGGCGTAGCAAGTAGATTCACTGATATTTGTGTGTTCAGGTGAGTGAGAAAAATAATCAACCATTGGGTTAGATAGAGGATAGGGAAATCCCAACCCTCGGGCAATCAGTTCCATCGGGAACTCGCCAAGGCTCGTTCCCGATGGAACCGATCAACCTCGGGTTGGGATTTCCCTATCCTCTATCTAACCCAATGATAGATTCTATTAATCTGTAATGAATATATAATACAGGCTGTGCGAAAAGTTCCCATCACAGTAAATAGCATTAACTTCTTCTTGGAATTACGCTGGTAAAACTTCATAGAATAAGGCAGATAAAACTCAAACAGGTTGCTTTAATGCCTCATCCTTTTATGTTTCATGTATGGTGATTGTTGTATGGGACTATTTGCAAAGCTTTTATTATTTATTTATTTTTATTTATTATTTAGCATTACATGATATTTCTATCACTAATATACAAATTTTCATTGAAATAATTGTCAACATAACAGTGCAGTTTTTATTTATCCTTTCCTTAATATGCTTTGTTTACATAACTAAAAATCACCGCATAACTTTTATGACAGGATTCACACAATACCCAGTGTTCCGATAGTGGACTGTTTCCAGAAGATTAGGCAGCAAGTGAAATGTTACCTACAGATGGCTGGATCCATGGGCAAGCCTGAGTTAAATGAAGTAAGTATTTTCTCTTAAATTAAAAATAACAAAGAATCCAAGAATTTTTACTTGTATCTTTCAGTTAGACAGACTTCAAAGTTTCAGTTTAGTTTATACACTTTAAAAATAACAACATTTTCACAAAGATTTCCTAGGATTTTGACTTGTATGTTCCAGTAGACAAATCTAAATGTTTCAATTTAGTTTATACAAAATTTATTTTAGTTTGATTGTGTTGGAAGCTATAAGCTTATTGAAACACACTCAAATCCTGGAACCAACCAGTAATTAGCAGTGAATATAAAGTTTCTTGCTCACAGAGACAATGGCTTGACCCTGAAAGGGTTTGAACCCGTGCAACCAGCAATCCTTGAGTACTTGAACAATTCCCTTTTCTGAACTTAATCAATTTCTGGTTTGCTGTTAGTACATTTGTGAAATAAAACTGATATATTTAATTTGTATTTGAAATTTGTAGGGACTAGAGGTTATAGAGTCAACCAATCTGAAATACTTCACTAAAGAGATGACAGCAGAGTTTTATGCCCTGAAGGGAATGTTCCTAGCCCAGACAGGTCGCTCTGATGATGCTAACAAGTCGTTCTCGGCAGCTGTACAGATGCATGATACTCTAGTTAAAGCATGGGCATTGTGGGGAGATTATCTTGAATCTGTCTTCACCAGGGACAAGTGAGTGACACTGAGTTTAATGTTGTTTATTTCCATATTAGCAGGGTTGGAACAGTCTTAAAAAGTGCCAAATTTTGAGTCCCTTTCTTAAAAAGTGCTTAAAAATGAAAAGAAGGTTCTTAAAAGTCCTTGAATTTGATTACTCTCTTGAAAAGTGCTTAGATTTTAGTCTCTATCTTAAAAAAGTGCTTAAATATGGAAAAAAGGTGCTTAAAAGTCTTTGAATTTGATTACTGTCTTGAAAAGTGCTTAAATTTTAGTCCCCTTCTTGAAAAAGTGCTTAAAAATGAAAAAAAGTTGCTTAAAAGTCTTTGAATTTGATTACTGTCTTGAAAAGTGCTGAAATTTTAGTCCCTTTCTTTAAAAAATGCTTAAATATGGAAAAAAGGTGCTTAAAAGTCATTGAATTTATTTATTATCTTGAAAAGTGCTTAAAAAGTGTTATGAAGTTGCTGTCAATATACTTGAAAATGATTGAAAGACATAGTGCCTTTTAAAATCGAGAGATATGTTTAAAGAAATTGGCAGTAGCAAATTATAAGTCATGTTGCACTTGATATATACATGTATATGTTTGTATTAAATATTTTGTAGACAAATCAACCTTGGAGTATCTGCTATCACGTGTTTCCTGCATGCATGTCGGCACCAGAACGAGAGCAAGTCACGGAAATACCTGGCCAAAGTTCTCTGGTTACTGACGTATGATGATGAAAAATCTACCTTGGCCGAGGCGGTGGACAAATACTGTGTAGGAGTTCCGCCAGTACAGTGGTTGCCTTGGTAAATGCATAAGACTGGTTCAATTTAAAGTCGTTATATCCCCCTTGTGTCTGTAGGGTTGCCTTTAAGGGTTAAGGCATCAGAATTGCAGCCACCGTTTATCCCTGATCAATCATAAGATGCAGCTGAATGGGTTTAAATATCTGGTGTCTATGTACCTTTTAACTCCAGCAGTCAAGGTGGTTTTGATCCCTGGCTTTGCTTTAAGTTTGTAACACTAGAAGTTAGCCAAAATCATCTTTTCTGTTTTGGCGTCATGTGACATTTTGATTATATACCTCTATAAAAAGTATTTTCAAAATGTTATTGTATGATATTATTGATCATTGATAGTGGCTGCTATAATATATGTTGTATATGTAGAGCAAATCTTTTATGCTGGTGACTGGTATATGATACACTTGTAGTTTAATGATCAGGGGTGAAGCTGTACAGTCTGTGGTAATGTCCATCTAGTGAAATGTAGACTTAAGAATGACCTGACTTTTCATCACAGTTTAATTTTTTATGACAGCATTCCACTATTTCAAGAAGTTAAAGGTGTAAAGTTGAAGGTGGGACATCATGATTGAATGGTAAAAGCTACTTTCAAAGATGCCAGTTGGCATACTGACTTTGATAATATGAAATAGTGGCCAAGCTAGGTTAAAAATAATCTATGGTTTTAAGTATTTTATATTTTTCAGTGCTATAAGTAAATCAGTGAATCAATATGGGTTATTCTCAAAAAAAAAATTAAAATCAAAACAAATTTTGTGAGATATATATTTATATTTTTTGTGTGTTTTAGGATTCCGCAGTTGTTGACGTGCCTGGTTAGAAATGAGGGACGTCTAATTATGAACCTGTTGAGTCAAGTTGGAAGGATGTACCCACAAGCTGTCTACTTCCCAATAAGGACTTTATACTTGACACTTAAAATTGAACAAAGAGAAAGATGTAAGTTTGAATGACAATTATGAATGTTAACTTTATTGACTTCTTTTGAAAAGTGACATTGTTGATGATGAGGAAACAAGATTAAGTATCATTGTAATTTTTCGACAATTCCTTGTAAAGGTTTTAAATGTATGTCCTTTGTACAAAAAAGTATTTATTTATTTAAAACTTCACATTTGGCTTCATGGTGCATATAGTTTATACAGCTTGTAATTATGCTAGACACAGAGCAATAACTAGAGCTGTATTTTAAGGTTAACTATTGTAAGAATAGGGAGAGCTATTGTACTCACCTTAGCGTCAGTGTCACATTTTGGTTAAGTTTATATTTGCAATTTGATATCTTTAAAACTTCTTGGGAATGGGTTAAATTTTCACACATTTATTTAAGATCATAATAGGAGGTCACTATTCTAGGTCCATAACTCTAAACATGGATTTTGACAGAATCATAGCCCTTTTTAAACTTTGAAAATTCTACATTATCTAGGCTCTTATTTTACTATTAAGCACAAATAATAGTCGAGCATGCTGTCATACTGAATTGACATGAATATTAAGTAATGCGAATTTATCATCAGAGATAAATAATTTTCATATTCATGTGTTTACAGACAAGAGTGGAGAGATGACATTAAGCAGGAGTAATTCTCAGGTTGCCACGACAACAAGTTCCGGTTCCAGTAGTCAGATAATGTCACCTACAACACCAGGACTTGTTGTACCAACCACGCTGGAACCCACACTCTCGGTTACAGGTAACATATACAATATTAATCTTAATCCATTAGATAACTGTTTAGGTGTTGGTTTAAATGAGTGACTTTGAATTAGAGGTGTCACGGTTAGCAAAAATGATAAACATTTAAACAGCTACCAAAATAAGCATGTTCAATGTTCAATCAACCATAGTAATAAAATTCTTAGATTTCCAACATTAACTTTGTTTTTTATGACAAGATATGACATTTTGTTCGTATTTTGTTGACTACTCGCAATGATTACTATAGAAGTCTAATTATAAAGTAACTATTTTACGTAAGAGCAATACCGTACACGATAAGATAGCATGCAAGCTGAGAAAACAACTGAAATATAAATAGAATGTCATATCTTGTTATTAAAAACTAAAGTAGTGTTTAGAATTATTTTTATGCCCCCGCCATGTAATGGCCGGGGCATATAGTGTTACCCTGTTCCGTCCTTCCGTCATTCTGTCATTCCGTCATCATCAGTTTCCGTTCATTATCTTAGTAACGGTTGCACACATTCAACTCAAATTTGACATATGGATATGTCATGAAAAAATACAGGTCAAGTTCGAATTTGGTCATGGTTTGATGATTTTTGGCAGAGTTATGCCCCTTTGACTTTGAAATAATATGAAATTTTCAGTTTCCATTCAGTATCTCCCCAACGGTACAACATATTCAACTCAAACTTCACATATGGATATGTCAAAGAAATGCGCAGGTCAAGTTCAAATTTGGTCATGGTTCAATGATTTTTGGCAGAGTAAAGCCCCTTTCACTTTGAAAATAATATGAAATTTTCAGTTTCCGTTCATTATCTCCCCAACGGTACAACACATTCAACTCAAATTTGACATATGGATATGTCATGATAAAATACAGGTCAAGTTCGAATTTGGTCATGGTTCGATGATTTTTGGCAGAGTTATGCCCCTTTTACTTTGAAAATAATATGAAATTTTCAGTTTCCGTTCATTATCTCCCCAACGGTACAACATATTCAACTCAAACTTGACATATGGATATGTCAAAGAAATGCGCAGGTCAAGTTCAAATTTGGTCATGGTTCAATAAGGTTAAGACTGAATAATTTCAGTGCCTTGAACATTGTATGGAAATGGTTTGTGTTAACATTGAAAAGTTTTAAGGGCTTTGAACTTAAAATGAAAAAAATAATTTGTGCAAACAAATTTGGAACTAAATATTATAACATCTGAAATTTTGGCTGCATGCGGGGGCATCCGTGGCATGATGACACATTTCTAGTTTTTAAAGAATCAGTGCTTTGTCTTATATTAACCTTGGTTACTGGTTATTGATTTTCCTAACCTGTTTTTTAGCTAAAAACTGATGTTCCAGTTTAAACTGATAAATGTAACACCCCTACTTTGAATCACTTGCCCTTTACCCACTAGGAACTTTTGATATATTCCATGTGACAAAGCTATCCACTAAAATTAAACTTTCTGTTACATCTAACAATCTATCTATTAATAAATAATGCATTAGTTCTGAAGAAAAAAAAATTGAAGTTTTGGCAGGAGAAAGTTGTGAACTTTTCAAGCCAATAAGAGCCATATTCTGCCATAAATCTAATGAAATAGACTTGATTTATTGTTCAGTTTTGATATAATGACATTAAAGCATAGGCTAGTTTAGGAATCAGTGTAGCGTATGCATTCAGTTATGACTTTCCAAGTATTGTGCATTACACATTTTTTGAAAATAAAGATGATGAAAAAATACTTCATTGTGACAAAACTTTGTAATATTTTCAGACACAGTAAGTTCAGGTTCCACCACTTTAACCGCCACATCTACCACCACTGCCAGTAGTTCCGCCTCGGGACGAGGCAGCTCAAGTCAGTCGGATGCCGGCCCGATACGTGCACCAGCTCCGATGTGGCGGTGCAGCAGAATCATGCACATGCAGCGCGAGCTTCACCCGACTATCCTGTCGTCGCTGGAAGGTATCGTTGACCAGATGGTCTGGTTCCGGGAGAACTGGTATGAGGAGGTCCTCCGCCAGCTACGTCAAGGTCTGGCGAAATGTTACGCTGTAGCATTTGAAAATAGAGCTTCAGGTAAGTGAAAAAAAGACATATTTTTATGTAAGAAAAATTATCTGAAATCTGCTCATAACATTTTAATTCTTAAAATTTTTGATTAAGTAATATACAGCCCAACAAACCTTTTTGTAAGGGGGGAAAATGGTTTGATATGACAGGACTGGTGTATTTTTGAAATTGGAAACTATTTTAATAATGGCCAACTAGTAGTTGATATATAATCTTCGATCAGGGATGGTTTTATGCACAGGTTTGACTATAGTTTATTTTCATTTGATAATATCTTCAGTAATATCTAACCGTCTCCGTGGTCCAGGGGTTAGAGTCGATGACTTTTAATCCAGTTACCTCTCTGGGTGTGGGTTTGATCCCCGGGAGATGCTTTGGTACTTTAGCGCGGAGGAAGGTAGTCTAGTACTGGCGTAACTCTCCAGGAACGATGGTTAGGAAACTACCCGCCTATATGACTGAAATACTGTTGGGAAAAGGTGTAAAATGAAACAACAAACAAACAAACATAAATATCTTCATTTACATTCAGTACATTCTGATTTCTGATTATTAGAAAAATATAAATTGTTGGCCAAAATGGTACCATTTGAGTTAGTTTAAACATATTTATTTAAGCTTGATTGCAAAACAACTTCTTGCAACTTATAGTAATTACTTTCGAGTCCGCCTCCTGGAACCAACCAGTGCTGATGTCATATGAAGAAACATGGTGGTGACCTAAGTAGACCCATGATCTCTGGGTTGAGAGGCTGACACCTTTAGCACTAGGCCACTGCTTCAATCGAGTAAAAACTATATAAACATTCTTTTGTAAAAAGAATCTGTAGAAATCAAGCATTTATTTTGCAATTCTTTTTATTGTTTCAGTTGCTGATGCTACAATTACTCCACATACCCTCAACTTTGTGAAGAAGTTGGTCAGTACATTTGGTGTTGGTATCGAGAACGTTTCTAACGTAGTCACCACTTTCTCTAGTGCCGCGTCCGAGTCTCTGGCGAGGAGAGCTCAGGCCACGGCACAGGATCCAATCTTCCAGAAGATGAAAAGCCAGTTTACAACAGACTTTGATTTCAGGTATTGTCTTATGAATTAGCGATGAGCTCCTTTATATACTATACATTTCATAAATTATATCTGCTTATAATTGGTATCAACCCTTGTAGGGCATTTAATATAGCTAAAAATTTCTGTCCTTTTGTCCATTTTACCATGTGGTAAGGAAACTGGTCAGTTTATATGACTTGCTGTCTTACAATTGAAAAAAAAAACCCTATCATTAGCTATTTCATACCCTTGATCTAGGTGCAGTTATTCATAATAATACAATACCTGGAATAAGATAGTGGAAGCCTCTTAGTGACAAATGTTTTTATGGGGCCCTTAAATAGCTTAAAAGCCACCAAAGAAAAATTGGTCACTAAAGTAGACAAACTGCGTCTGGTTTTCTGATCTAGAGATCTGTGATTGATATTCTGTATTCTTATTTCAGTGTACCAGGCTCAACGAAACTTCACAATCTTATTAACAAGCTTAAGAAATGGATCAAAATTCTGGAAGCCAAGACAAAATTGTTACCAAAGTAAGTATTTTCAGAATTTTTTTAACATGACAAGCCATTTTTTTGCTTCTGAATTTTTTTCTGAATACAGCTTTGTATACCTTTGATTAGATTAAGCATTAAAGTACTTGAAGTGATGTGTAACAATGAATACTCTATGACACCAGTATAGAGTCAGGCATGTCTGCACATCAGAGCAGTCGAACCTTAAAACTTTTAAAAGTTTTTACTTAAAACTGCCAGCATGTCGATGGAAATATTGTAATTTGAAACTGAAATCCTTCTAACTATTAATGTAGTGTTCAGATTTCAAAGAAGACCTGTCAATGATGAAGAATAAGTACAAAGATAGGCTTGCTACAAGAAAATGCAATTTATTCCTATAAGTATTTTTGACATATTTTGATGATAATTTTTTATTCAGGTCATTTTTGATCGAAGAGAAGTGTAGATTCTTGAGTAATTTCTCTCTCAACACGGCTGAGGTGGAACTACCTGGTGAATTTCTACTGCCAAAGGTTGGTTTGAGATTATTTTAACTTTGAAATTTACTGAAATTTATTTTGTTATAGTCAGACTTGAGTATTTACTCTTTATCAGGTGGAACATAAAGTGATTAGCCTTTGCTACCAGTATAGAGCCAGGCAAACCTGTACTTTCATGATTTTCATAAAAATTTCAATGGATCTAGAGTTTTGGTACTTTTATTATTCAAATTTGTGAAGGTCATTTACTACATTAGTAATAGCCAAAATCATCTTTCCTGTTTTGATGCAATATGACCTTAATTATGTTGGTGCACCATAAAACCAAACAAAACAAGATAAACTAAATATTGTTTATTGCAATTCTATGATATAATATACTGTTGTTAATTACAGCATAGTCACTACTATGTGAGGATAGCAAGGTTTATGCCTAGAGTGGAGATTGTACAGAAACATAATACTGCTGCTAGACGTCTTTATATCCGAGGTCATAATGGAAAGGTATATTATCCATTTCTTTAAGCTTTTACTTACTTTATATTTTTAAAGTTATGCCCCTTTTTAACTTAAAAATTTTTAGCAGACAAGCCTTAACATCATATGCAATGCTCTTGTTTTGCCTTGTTTTATTATCTTCTTGCATACTAACTTGCACAGTTTTAATCTGTTTTATTTAGCCATTGCTGCAGCGTGAATTAGTTTGTCCACGCTCATAGGATGTTAGTGATTTTCATTCCTACCTTACAGCAAACTGTTAAAATTAACCCTCCACATATGAATAATACATATTCCAATTACCTTTCCTAAGATTGGCATTTATGGAGTGCCAAGATAAAATTTTCAATTTACCTACGATCATGATTTTAAAGTTTTCACTTCACAAAGTTTTTGTTGCTGTGACAATATCTGTCAAACTTCTTTTCTTAAATTGTAACAAATAATTATCACAATATTTATTATTATATTTATTCTTATTATTATCCTGTTCTATTATTCAGATTTACCCGTACCTAGTTGTAAATGATGCTTGCCTCACAGAATCTCGTAGGGAGGAGAGAGTGCTCCAGTTGTTGAGGATGTTGAATCATTTCCTTACAAAACAAAAGGTATACATAGATTTTGATGCTTCCCTAACTTTTTCTATGGATCATATAGTTCATTGTTTGTTCTTCCTATTCTTGTGTCACATTTACTTGCTGTTTCTCATAGAATTTAGATCTATTAAGGGGCGACTGTGTCTGAGTGGTTAAGGTTGTTGTCTTCAAACTGCTTGCCTCTCACTGCTTTAGGTTTGAGCCATGCATCTTTGGGTTCTTTGATGTGAGAAAGCTATCCAGCTAGCTTACCTAATGTCAGTGGTTCTATTCAGGTGCCCATTTGTGCCTGAAATAATGCACAAGAGGGGCACCTGTGGTCTTCCTCCACCACCGGTAAAGCTGGGAAATTGTCATTATGAGATTGGGGGATAATGACCTGTACTGTGTTTTTGCAACGTAAAATCCATTAAAAAAATATATTGACCCATTTCTTTAATCCAATAAAATTTTTAACTTGCATAAACATGCACCCATTTCAAGATAGGGTAAAGTCATTTGAGTGTTAGGAAAAATGTTGCTACTAGAAACATTTACTGAAAACATAATGCCATGAGGCTGTATGTATAGGACAGAATAAACTGGAAATGTTTTACAAAATGCAAAAATTAAAATTAATTTCCAAATGTCTTTCTTTCGTAAAAGATGCATCAATTGTATGCCACAAAGTAACCAGTTTATTTTTGTACAAATAATTAGGTTTTTCTTGATGCTATATATTCACATAATCAAATTTGTTTGATTATTACTACTGGGGTCGGGTATAAATACCAATCACCGGATGTATAATTCCTTTCCGTTTCCACAACCGAAAGACACTTTTTATATAATTTTTCAGGAGACGAGTAGACGTATGTTGTATTTCACAGTGCCAAGGGTCGTAGCAGTCTCCCCTCAGATGAGACTTGTCGAAGATAACCCTGCCTCTGTTTCACTACTTGATGTATACAAACAGGTTAGTAGCTTGTTGTGAAATACCGAGTTTTGTTACCATCAGTTTTATAGTTATATAAAGTAAAATACAATATTTTTATATTCCTCTGTCCAGTGTAGCTTACAAGGTCATGACGGAATTATGGAATTATCTTAAACTTTGCAAAAACATGTAACATAACAGTACAAAAAGGTTTGAAAACCTGTGCCCTTTGTGGCTGAGGGAATGCCTTATATGGCTAAGGCATAAGAATTGCAGCCACAGTTTATCCTTGTGAGATCGTAGGAGGCGACTAAATGGGTTTCAAATTACTGTAGTTTATGCATCTCTTAGCTCCAACAGGTTCTGAGATCTGGTGTTGCTTTTAAAATTGTAACACGGAGGTTAGCCAAAGTCATCTTTCCTGTTTCGGCCCCATATGACCTGTCTTCATATTAAACAAATCATATACTCTGAAACTCGGCGAAAATGTGTTTTTCCTACATAATTCCATGGTACAAACATACTTAGTTTTAACTTGGTAAATATATCGATAATAAGTGCAACACAATGATCTTTCTTTTGTGAAGGGCATCTTGAGGCAATAGTGGTCTTGCTTTTACCTAGGTTTTAGATGGGATAAACATACATTTGCTGAGTTCCGGTTAACATTGATTGAAATGTTTGAATCTGAATGTCCCATTTTAGTTTGTTGATCAGAGATACAAATATGACTTGCATAAAAAGGACAGGTGTCTTTATTGTGATGAGTATTAGTTGTCATGTACTTAAACTAGTTACTAATATTTAAAGTAATATCTTGAGAAAAGTTTCAGCAATTTGAAATTGGAAGAAAAGTGTAAAATTAGTACCAAAATGGTTTATTGAAGTGTAGTTTTGTTGTATTCTCACTTCAGCTTACTAGTATTTTGTAATTTGAGGCTTATGGTACAAAATACATTATAATTTAATGATTTGATTCAATATTGTAGAGATGTAATAAGCGAAGTATCGAGCACGACGCCCCTATTGCTAGATATTACGAGAGGTTACTGACAGTACAGGCGCGCGGCACACAGGCCAGCCACCAGGTGCTGCGGGATATACTTAAAGAGGTCCAAAATAACATGGTTCCACGTGGACTGTTAAAAGAATGGGCACTTCATACATTCCTTGATGCGACTGATTATTGGATATTTAGAAAAACTGTAAGTATTTTCCCCAACTTATAGATATAAGATTTTTTCTATTGATTATATTATTGTAGAATATTGTTTTGTGATTCATATCCATAGATAATTAACTGTGGTAAGAGATTCTGCCAATGCAACTAGTGCAGACAAAGGTCAGTTGGCATATCTGTGCTGTCTGATCATGGTCTGCATCTTTGCTGTTCAGTTAGTACATATTTTTAAATTTAATCTAGGAATGATAAGTGGAATTGTCCAGATTGAAAAATGGACAGGTGCGTTTAAGATATTTATCATGATATGGGTAAAGCAGGTGAGGTAGATAAGGTAGAAGTAAGTAAGAATGTAGGTTAGGGTAGGGAAGGAAAGATAGAAAAGAACTAAGTTAAGAAGGTTAACCGTTAGGTAAGAAAGTAAAGTTGGTATATGAGTGGGAAAGTTAGATGTTAAATAAGAAAGTTATCATAGAATTCCTATAAAAAGCCCCTCTCCTTATAAAGCCCCCCCCCCCCTACCCAGGTTATTTGATAAGGAAAAAATCTACTCACCAGTGCTCAACTCAAGAGTAAATCCATAATTTTATTCAAATCTTTCAGAATCCATTTTATCTGATAGTAAACACAAAAATATATCATATAAAATAACATTTTTTAACATCACTAAAAGAACTTGCTTAACACCAAACATATAAACATACTTACAATGATTTTTGGATTTAGGAAAAACTGTGTTTAAAAAAACACCCATTACCCTTTTTGGAAAAATTGTGGCATTTAATAGGAATTCTACAGTAAGTTAAGGTAGTAATGTATATATCTTAGTGAGCAGGTATTGTGAGTAAGCTAAGTAAGTATGGCAAGCAAGTTTGGTAAGTAGTGATCTGTGCATTATCCACTTCATTATAACAAGTGTATAAAATGTATTAATATATATATATAGCTTGCAGCCCATTTATATACTCGTGAAGGCTTCCAGTATAAAATTTCAAAGCATCTTTCCAACAGTATCACCTGTTTATTTGCAGTTTACTGTACAATTGGCATTGATGGGTTTTGCCGAGTTTGTGTTACATCTGACGAGAATGAATCCCGACATGATGTACCTACATCAAGATTGTGGTTATATTAACATCTCCTACTTCAAGTTTGATATTGATGACCAGTCAGGTATGTGAAAATTTACTAGATAATATGCCATTTCATTCTTATAGTTAAAGATGGAGGATGATGTTCATAGCGTAAAGTTTGTGGAGGCTTAGTTGCCAGGTGGTCTCACAATCAGACACGTAGATTTAACTATGAGTTTGAATTCATCTAGGTCTTCATTTATGATTTCTTCTTTTACATTGAAAATGTGACTTGAAAACCAAACAACCAAATAAGAATTTTTTGAATTATAATAATATGATAAAGTTTTCAAATATGAAAATCCATTATCTTAAAGACATATATTAGATAAATTATGAACTGTTGTTGTTGTTTTGTTTTTCCCCACAATATTTTGGGAACATGACCTGTACCGTATTTGATTGGGATTTTATTACTGTTTTGCTTAGAATTGGAACTTTAGGTAACAAGCCAGATTAGATTCAAATTGAAAAAAAAGAAAAAGAAACCTTGTTCTTATTGTTAACAGCATGTTTTACTTTACATTGGTGCATCTGTTTCAATACAGAATGTAGAAAAAAAAGATACTATTTGCAATCAGTATTGGCTATATAATCACCCTAAAGTATTGTAAATCCATATTAACAGTTGAAAGGATGTCTTCATAAAAATTGAGTTAGATACATACTCACACATAACAATTATAACACTGACAGTATACTCTACTTTTTCAGGAGACCTGGATGCCAATAGACCAGTACCATTCAGACTGACCCCTAACATTGCTGAGTTCCTGACCTCTACAGGGGTCACAGGACC
>NW_026854968.1:0-13949 GCF_026571515.1 Ruditapes philippinarum
AAACTAGCTATTTTTGATTGTAGAAAATATTTTAAGTGATTTGACATAAAAAATGGAATATCATGAATTATACAATACGTATTGATACTCATTATCAATAAAGACAGATATATAATGTGAAGATTTTATTATTTCAGACACACATTATCATGATTATGTCACGTTTTTAATGCACATACAAGTACATCTTGCCTTTATACATGTAATAAAGTATGTAAAAACTTAGCTAATGGCCCAGTAGCAGAATGGGCTTTCTCCCTTAAAGTCTAAATTTCTGTCATACGTCTCCAATCTGATAAAAAGCATATAACTAGATGCATTTTATTTACTAAAGAACAAATTTGAAGCAATAAACTCTATATGATTATATTTATTTTAAACATCATAAATTTACAAATATACAAAAATAGATTATATCAAACATATTGTATAATTCACTTTAATTATTTCTACTTAAATAAAATGTTTATAGAGGCATTATATTTTAAAAAGTTTTAACAGGAAAGTGTTGATTATTTATCCAAGATCATTTTCATACTGTTATTCAGTACATTGTACAGTTGAAAAATATAGCAGTTTACCGGTATATGTTTAAGATTTAATGTAATATATTCAATTTGTTAAATATAATTACCTTAATATTAACTAGAACTGTGTCCAAAGGACACTGATGCCCCCACTGACAACATATATATGGTATATAGTGAAAAAATCAACAAAGGGCCATAATTCTGTTAAATTTGGTCGCAGCAAAAAATTCCTTCCTTCACTACCATCTACACATTAAGGTTGTTCATCCCTGGAAGTTTAAGCAAAATCTGCCGACCAGTTTAAGAGGAGTTGCGTTCACAAAATTTCTATATGGTATATAGTGAAAAAATCAACAAAGGGCCATAATTCTGTTGAATTTGGTCGCAGCAAAAATTCCTTCCTTTACTACCATCTTCACATTAAGGTTGTTCACCCCTGGAAGTTTAAGCAAAATCTGCCATCCGGTTTAAGAGGAGTTGCGTTCACAAAATTTCTATATGGTAAATAGTGAAAAAATCAACAAAGGGCCATAATTCTGTTAAATTTGGTCGCAGCAAAAATTCCTTCCTTTACAAACATCTACACATTAAGGTTGTTCATCCCTGGAAGTTTAAGCAAAACCTGCCATCCGGTTTAAAAGGAGTTGTGTTCACAAAATTTCTATATGGTATATAGTGAAAAAATCAACAAAGGGCCATAATTCTCTTAAATTTGGTCGCAGCAAAAATTCCTTCCTTTACTACCATCTTCACATTAAGGTTGTTCATCCCTGGAAGTTTAAGCAAAATCTGCCATCCGGTTTAAGAGGAGTTGCATTCACAAAATTTCTACATAGTATATAGTGAAAAAATCAACAAAGGGCCATAATTCTGTTAAATTTGGTTGCAGCAAAAATTCCTTCCTTTACTACCATCTACACATTAAGGCTGTTCATCCCTGAAAGTTTAAGCAAATTCTGCCATCCGGTTTAAGAGGAGTTGCGTTCACAAGATTTCGGGACGTACAGTCAGACGTACGGACGGACAGACGTACGGACGGACGGACGGACAAGTGCAACGCTATATGCTCCCACTTTGTGGGGGCATAAAAATGATAAAATCTTCATTTATTTCTGCTGCTGAAGCCCCTTTGGTAATTAATTATTTTTTTAATCTAACAACTGACCAGTCAAAATACTCTGAAACTTTCTATTAATCTCTGTGTTTACATCAAGTGGCCGTAGTTTGTATACCTCTTATTTACTACTTCCGCTTATCAGCAGCGTGTGGGAAACTCCCCCCGTGAACTTCTTTATGAATTGTGAACGCTTGAGAAATTCCTCCCAGTAAACATTTTAAACTGATTTTAAGAATTTTCATGAATGCTCTAGTGAATAGCCCATTCAACATAAGAATTACCAAGTTACGAATGATATTCTATAAGTTTCGTCGAGACTAACGATAACTGTCACAATCATGTGCATACAGAATGACACCCGAACTCTTCTGGTACATATCATGTTCAGTGTTCGTGATATATTATTTTTGATGTGTTCAATAGATGATAATTTCAAAATTTCGATAAATTTGTGTATATTAATGAAGCATTTATTAATGTCTACACAAATACGTAAGTGTTACGTATGAAACACGACAGTTCAATTTAGAAACATATCTTGCAGTGATTCCTAGATCTAAGAAGAGCTGTCAGTAGGACAGCGTGCTCGACTATTCTCGGTGGGCATTATAACGTAAAACAACGTTGATACAGTGACCTCTCCCTGTACACCGTTTGAGATTATATGATGGTGAACAACTGTGCAAAGTCTCAAAGCCATATGCCCATGGATTACAAATAATTAAAAGTTCAACTTAACATCAAAAACAATTGGTGCGCCGCGCCGTGGTTATTCATTATCACAAAAAGCGTGGAACACAATATTTAAATTTATCTTATACTCAATTTGTAGAAAACTACCCATTTGTCAATGGACTTGGATATTTGAAGTTATACGAAAACTTTAACATAAGCGGTTACGCTTACACCGACACCGACGCTGCGGATAGCTCTCATTCTTCGAGCTAAAAATCAAACGCTCTTACAAAATTTCGAAATAACCGATGCCAGTGAAAGCAGTTTAAACTTCTTGTTATAAATATACACCATCACTGAAAGATACAACGAAATTTAGCGTCCATTAGCAGCGACCCGATATTACAGTAAACAAACTTCACATGAATACCAACCCTATAGTACTGTATTTTTAATCAGTAATAAACACCATATAAAATACATAACGCTGTTTTAAAATCTGGCGGAAGCCCACAATCAAATGTCTTCATTTTGTTTGTGAGCTTTTTTGGTATGAGCGAACACGTTTTTAGAAACCGGTGCCGGGGCAAAAACAGTTATAGCAAAAACATTCAGTAGTTTAGATTATTTGGAACAAATAGACATTCAATAGGTTAAATATATAAATCGATTTTATCCGACCATGGCCGTTTTTATGCCAACTCGTTTTTTACTAATGAATACTAGCAGGGTTTTTTTTCTTGTTGTTTTTTTTCTTTGTTTAATTGCAACCACTTTTCCTTTATTCCAAAGTTATAATATTTGAATAATAAACATATATACAATATATAATGGTGTTCAAAATGTCAGATATACATGTACATGAATATATAACTTACATGATATGTCTCCGAATACAATCAGTT
The DNA here is from genome assembly GCF_026571515.1 of Ruditapes philippinarum. Lineage (NCBI taxonomy): Eukaryota > Metazoa > Mollusca > Bivalvia > Venerida > Veneridae > Ruditapes > Ruditapes philippinarum. The sequence continues at coordinate 3,228 of NW_026854968.1, forward strand.
TATCAGACGGAGGTTTCCGTGGTGACGGTTGTTTCACCTCAGAATCTGAAGAAAATATCAAAATACAATTCACATAAAACATCATCTGTTTACATTTATATAGAGATCATATTATTACTACAAAGAACTAGTGCATGTTTATCTGAAATTTACGTGATTTGAGATGTTAGCAAGACATCAACATATTTATCGTCTATTGAAAATTTCAAGAAATATTGACAATTTCAAAAACAAGATTAATGGCAATTCTAAGAATTTTACAGAATGTTACAACATAACCTTGATTAAAAGGTTTATCTTCTTAACATTTTGAAAGACTAAGTTCTAACTGGACGAAGATACATAAAATAAATTCAAATAAAGATATTGTTTTCATTATTATTGTAATTTATCATCATCATCATCATCATCATCATCATCATCATCATCATCATCATCATCATCATCATCATCATCATCATCATCATCACATCATATAATAATTACTTTTATTATTATTATTATTATTGTTATTATTTCATTATTATTATTATTATTATTATTATTATTATTATTATTATTATTATTATTATTATTATTATTACGCTTTTACCAAATGAGTGCATGCAATTAAATTCGTAATCTTAATATGTATATGTCCATGCAGATCACTTGTGAATATACTTTAACAGGGAATAATTAGATAAAAGTTTCAATTACTAGTAATTTGATCAAATTGTAAAATCCGTTATAGACATTTCTTTCATTCGAGGAAAGTATAGTTGGAAGCCCCCAAACGTCCGATGAATATGAACTCCAATATACGGGCAACAGCTGTATCTTATAACTTACATGAAAACTAACACTGTTAGCATATGAATCTTTTAAATAAATCAGTCAAAAAATGATGCGTTGAAGAAATGACTGAGACGATGTCTCCTACTACTATCGACGAAGATGATGGTGCTGATGCTGATACTGCTGCACTTGTTGTTAATACATAACAATGATGATGATGATGATGATAATGATAAGGATAATGATGAGGATGACGGTGATGATGATGATGATGATGATAATAATGATGATGATAATGATGATAATGATGACGATGATGATTCTGATGATGGTGATGATGCTGATGATGATTAAGGTGATGATGATGATGATAATGATGAGGAGGGAAATGGTGATTATTATGATGATGATGATGATTATGATTATGATGATTATGATAGCGGTGATGATGATAGCGGTGATGATGATAGCGGTGATGATGAGGAGGAGGCGGAGAAGATGATGGAAGAGGAGGATGATGGTGGTGATGATGATGATGATGATGATGATGATGATGACCAAAATCATTGTCATCATCATGTTGAGATAAAGACATAATTTTTACTATAACCATGATAACAGACATTTTCTTTAAAACAAAGACAAAGCAGGTAAATACAACTTAAAATAGTTAATTGTCCAAAAGCAAAAGAAAGGAATAAAAGATATCTTAATATTTAGTGCAGTGTCTTAATAATAAACAAACATTTAAACGCTTAGAAGACACTTGCAAAATTAAAACAAACGCTAAATAGAAAGTGGTTAAAATACTATTATTATAAGTGAAATGAATTTAACACTTAACATAGCTTTTAAGCTTTACTTATTTTGTGCTGCGTAAAAAGAAACTCTCATATAAGATAAATTCTTAATCAATAAAATGAAGGGGGGAACTAGCTGCAAAGCAAAATTATCTAGAATGCAAACACAAAAACTGTTTAGAATATGGGAGAAAATAAAATGTTGACAGTGTAGAAAGACATTAATTATGACTATACGCATGTTTCTAGTTTGAACCGTTTTTTTTTTCTTCAAGCAGCGAATATTGTTAATAGCGAGTTTAGTAATAATTTGGAGCATCCTTTGAAATAAGGTTATTCAAGAAGCCAAGGTTGTTAAGCTACGACATTCATCACGTGTCTATGATAAACAGACTTGATTCCAAGAACAGCAAAATATAGTGACAAAGCAATTATATGAAAACTAAAACGACCATGCGGGGAAAAGCAAAAAAATACATTTTTGTATTCATATAAAACATTCAAGTCACATATAAAAGCAGGCATAACCTGAGAAACATTAAATATGTAAGATTAAGCCAGAAAACAGACAGACAGCCGGGTTATTTTTACAAGTACATTTTGTTAACTTGTAAATTCAGGGCAAGCAAGGTTATCTTTCACAAAACGCCATGCTTTTTAAACCTACAAGAACTTTCTGTAAGTTTCGGTGTTGTTGGCGTATTCTGTCTCTTTGGTATTCCATTTGTTTCCTTTTGATCTAAGTTCCACGTGACATTTTGTGTTTTCGCTTTCGTCTTTGGAATGTCATCGTCATTTCCGGTTTTAATTGTCCCATTGCAAACGAGGCTATTCTGCAGACGACCATTTAAAGTACTTCCGGTTTTTATTGGAGAATTTATTCCGTATAGGTTCAGCTTAGGAACAACTTGGCTTTTACTTGTGTTTGAGTTAGACTGGATCTTTCTAGCTTTAATATGTATGAATATATTAATAAATCTAAATAGATCTATGCTTATGAAATTATTCCAGATCACATAGCCCTTCTTTTGGTCAAAATGTGAACATGTCAATTATGAAAGAAACATACTTGCTGAAAATTCACCTAGCATTTTCATAACTGGATGTTTCTAGCTAAAATATTATAAGAAAGCAGCACTAGTGTGAAAAATGAAACCAATCATGGCCAGCAATCATAATACTGACATTTGTCAATACAAGACTTTTCTAATCATAAAAAACAGAATCAAACAAAATGGTATTCAAGTTACTGTCCAGACTCTCAAGCCAATTTTAACTTTTATAAGTATTATAAGTATTGTAATACTAACTGAATGGTACATGCCTTATATGTATTACTTTGATCATACATATCTTAACGAAACTATTGACACATGTAAACCTAAGAAAGATGATCTGGCACGGACGTTTCTATTCTTACCATGCAAGTAACACGAACCTTTAAAATGGATAACTTCCGGTTGAGAGATAATTTATGCAAATAAACAAAGAAAGTATTGAATAATAATGAAAATGAAAACGCATTTTGTCATTTGGAGGACGATGCTTGCTTATGTGATGAGAAATGATGCCAGTTAGAGAGATTATTTGACTTTGTCTTCTCTACACATCTACATACCGCTCAAAATTTATTAGTTTTATAATAAAAACTGATATAAGATCGATAATTTACATATATTCGAAACATTTACAAATCAGCAAATCAAAAAACACCTTACCAAGCGAACTAAAGCACAATATCCTATTTTAAACATCTAAAAGCCCTAAATTGAAGAAACTTTTTTGTGGAAAAAAGGTGCAGTCATTGTTTACTTACAATTTTGTACAAACGAGTTGTCGTCTCTGTTCCCGTTAGTTGTTGGACTCATTAAACCATTTCTGCTAAATGACGTCAGTTCCCCCACAGGCGGTGTTTTGATACCAGGACTTCCGGTTGTGTTATAGGTCTGGTAAATTTGTGACTGTGGTGCATACACAGGTGGCGTGTAGGGCGGGGTTCCGGGCGACCTCTGGCGAGATGGAGACAGGGCAGGGGGCAAGGAAGGAGATTTAGGGAGCTGTCGCTCGGACTCTTTATCTCCAGTATCTTGAGATTCTGCAAGATAAAAATAAAAAATTAGCGAATATTTAAAATTTCATTGTAGTTTCCTGTCATTTTGTTGAAAAGGATGGAGAATTAAAAAAAAGCACTCATGTATAACGAGAGAAAGGCAAACCATCATATACAAATCAAGAGAATGAAATGATGCTGTCTCTTTTTTATTGAAAAAAAAATCTAATTATTCGGAAAGGAAAAATGTCTTATCATACAAAAAATACATCCTGTCACATAATGTAAATTTAGTAAAAAGTAATAATGAGCAAAGAATAATCAAGAACAAAAAACTGAAGATGGATATATATCTGTCCTGTTATGTGAGAATACATGTTTAAGCAGGCTACAAATAAACAGTTAGATGTTAATAGAAGACTCAAGAATAAAGCAGGTAAATAGATGGCGGATTTTTCAAAACAGTTATGTAGCCAAAATACAGGTCTTCAATATGCCCACATTCACCAAAACCACCCTCAAAACCTTTTAAAAACACTTTAAAAATTTAAAATGAATCGTTAAACCTTTTTTTACGGTTGGCCACAGAGTTTGTTTTCCCCAAGGGTAATTATCTCGTTCCCACGAGATAATCTCGTTCCCCACACATTTAAAACTCGTTCCCACAGAAAAAAAAGGTGTTCCCACGACAAAAAACCCCTTTAACGCCCGGAAAAATTTTTCCCCTTCAAAATTAAGGGGTTCCCACGAGATAATACTTTGTTCCCCAAAGAGATAATACCGTTCCCCCGAAATAAATTCTCCCAGTTAAAAATCTTGTTCCCAACCCAAATAATATTCAGCACAATCAAAAACTCAGTATAGTGGAAAAATTTAAAAGTTATTTCCCTTTTTTTTTAACAAATGACTAAAATGGACTTTAACAATCAGGCTAATATTAGAAACCTTATATCAAGATACTTTCATGAAAGATTGAATTACCGGCAAATAGTGACTGTGTTGCGAGAACAACATGGGATATTATTGTCAATAAGACATTTATATAGACTTTTAAGGTCTGAAGGACTTCAACGAAGGTCGTACTCTGATCCATCTTCAGTTATAGACTTCGTCCAGAATGAACTCCAACATTCCCATTACGTTGTGGATAAGGAATCCCACACTCGGTTTGAGATATGTCAAAAAACTCGGCAGAGCCTCATTTTTGTACAAATCCAAACCTCGTGTGGGATTTCCTTATGTACAACTTATGGAAGTGGTCTATTCACTTTATCTCTAAATGTGACACGCCGTATCATTATAGTAAACATTTATGCAAAGTTATTTCAAAATTCCTTCATGGATAAGAAAAAGAAACAGACAGGACGAAATGAAGACAGACAGACGGACAGACAGTTCGAAAACTATCAAAAATCATTCAAATTGTATGGTAACGAACCATCGTACCATTACGAATCTGATCCACACAGCAAAATGCAATGATTTAAAATTGCCCTAACGGAACTCTGTACTATTCCCACTGAATACCTTATCGCAGACGTCTAATTAACAGTATTTTATTCCTGTATGACTATGTATTCTTAACAATTTCTTCGCAGTTAATGAATTTCGCTCCTATCTGTATTCTCATGTCTCGTCGCATTTAAAGTTTTTCTCTCCTGTATGTATTCTCCACCTCTAGTCACATTTAAAGTATCTTTCTCCTGTATGTATTCTCATGTCTCGTCTCAGTTAAAGAATTTCTCTTTTGTACGTATTCTCATGTCTCGTCGCAGTTAAAGAATTTCTCTCCTGTATGTATTCTCATGTCTCGTCTCAGTTAAAGAATTTCTCTCCTATATGCATTCTCACGTCTCGCCGCAATTAAAATCAAAGCACTGAATGTACTGATGGGGAGGCTATGAGAGAATGTTTCAGACTTATAGGTTCTTTTTTTTTTGCTTAAAAATTTGCTCCCCAAAAAAAAAAAATCACATGCCTATTTATCCTTACTTTTTTTAAACCCTTTTCATAATACTTAGGGTTAAATTTTGGGGTTGGGATTTATTCTTTTTTTAATTTCCAAACATTTAATTGGGTCACTTTGGGGAGGGGAATCATCCCAAATTTTAAAAAACCCAAACTGTCAAAAATAAATGACTTTCCCAGCAAGATACGCCCTTTTCTTTAAAACAATAAATAACTTTTTAAAACAAGGGGTTCCTTAAAAAAATTTCTGGGACTTTTTCTTTCATAAATACTTTTTTCATTTTAATTTTATGAATAAATGAAAAACAACTGCAATGAGCAAAATTTTTATTAAAACAAAAAATTAAACACGTTTAGTGTACCAAAAATTGAGATCAATAAAAAACGGCTTTGATGAGTTTTAAATTTTATTCATGCCCCCGGGACAAAAGGGTTGTTTTCCCCAAAGAAAATCTCGAATAAAATCACTTTTTCAGAAAATTTAACCCCATTTCTTTACGACGGGTGGGATAATAAAAAAAGCTAAATATTTTTTTAAAAAATAACATTTCGGCAAAGCTTTTTCAAAAACTGAATTAACCTAATTTAAAAATTGACAAAAAGGGTTAACCTTTTTTTACCCCCAACACTAAACCAACTTGTTTTATTTAACGAAAGTTTCACGTTGTTTTTTAACCCCCACACCTTAAAATATATACGCGGAAAACTTTTTTAACGGGGTGTGGGGTTTAAAACGTGGGGTTTTCCCCGTCCCCCTTTCCCGAAAATTAGTAGAACATCGAACCCGTCAGTGTATGAAGGTTTAAAATGGCGTTTTTTGGAATTTTTTTGTTGAAACTTTTTCCAAAAAATTTCCAGAGGGGGCACTTTGGGGAAAAAGGCACAGGAAGGTCAAGTCAAGTCATCATAAAGTCCCAGGGTGTTTGGTTGCCCCCTGTGGGGACTTACTCGGGAGGTTTGGCTAATAGATCCGTTTTTTTTTGTCTCAGTAAAAAAGTTGATCCCTGACGGTTTTGCTTCCCCTTTCCCAACCAAAGAAGGGGAAAGAAGGCTTCCGGGAAAAATCTCTTAAAAAAACCGCCCCAGACAAAACCGGACATAGGGTTTTTCCGGGCCCGATATAAAAATTTTTAAAACACACACACTTTTTTTTAAAACAAAACAACAACACTTTTTCTTTTAGAATTTTTCAAGTTTTTTAAAATGAATAAAAAATTCCTTTTTTTGCCCCCCCATTTTTTTTAGAACTAAACCAAAAAAAGTTTTTTTTTTTTTTTTTTTTTAAAAATAAACATTAATCACTTCAGCGCGCGCAAATATCGGTTTCAAATTAAAGTTTCGTAAGATATGTTAATGACTTCCCGATGCTCGACTGTAAGTAATTTGTGTATGTATGCGGTTTTTTTTTTTTTTTTTTTTTTTTTTTTTTTTGTTTTTTAATTAAAGCTTCTTATTCTTTAATATTTTTTATGTATCTCATAATCTGTATTGAAAATTTGAATTTTATTACACATGGACTATCAAATTATGATGTATGCCCTAGAATTGAATAAACTTTCTAATTACACAATACGGGGTCATACTGATCTTTGCGTCTTTCTCTGAAATAATTATTTCCTTGTTAAAACATATTTGACCACAAATTTCTGTCAATTAACTGTTCACTTTACTTCCGATTTTGTTGTACGGAAACACATGTTTCTATTTGTGTTTTCTAATCAATTCGAAACTATAATCAGTTTTTAATGGGATCACCACCGCGCGTTTAAACGACTACTAGAGTACTTTGGGTCATGTTTTTTACCACAAATTTTTGAAATGTTTTCTATTGGATTAAAATGAGCCATAAGTTAACTAAACAACTGTTTGTATAATTCCTGAAACCTGTCTAATTAATTATGAGATTAATGAATATATTAAGAACTTTCACTAAACAAAATTATTCCTTTAAAAAAAAAAGAGCACATGTTTAAAATTTTTCCTATACAAATAAAAAGATCAGAGTGGGATTCTGTCAATTTTGCCAAAGAATACTTTTTTATGGTTAAAAGTTAATTTTTAATGAATTTAATGTAAGATGAAAATATAAGTATTAGCTTTTTTTAATTTTTGCCTAATGTAAAATTTTAATATTGTGCTGGAATTTTTTCGGAGGTCCTTAGGGGTTTTGTTAGTTTAAATAGTTTTTTTCTGGCGGATAATGGTTTTAAAGGGAATATAATGTTTTTAAAAAATTTTTTCATCACCCTCAGTGGGAATTTTTTGTTAAAAGATAAAAATTTACTAAACACTTTTAAACATTTTGCGGTTTTTGACCCCTTTTTTTTCCCCCGACAGGGCCCCTGGGGGGTACAAATAAGTTTTGTTTTCCTTTTTTCCCCGGGAAGCAGATCCATGTCTCCCGAAAGTAAACGAAGTTTAAAAATTTTTTCTTTTAAAAAAAATTAAGGCCCATTTTAATTTGTTTTAAAAAAAAAACATGCATATATTTTAGAAATTGGTTTCAAAAATTTTAGTTTAAAGACCCCTCAAAAACATTGCGCTGGGGGAGTAATTGGAAAATTTTTTATCAAAAATAAAAAGAATATTTTCCACGAAAAAAGCATTTTTCATAAATTTTCCCTTTTTCTTTTTTTTAAAAAAAAAATTTTTTAAGTTTTATTTTTAAGGGTTTTATACCAGAACATTTTTAAAAGACGTACTATGCCTAACCCGATTACCGCGGCCCTTTTGGGCGCCCCGAGTAGTGATTTTTAAAAAAAAATCAAGAATTTTTTTAGAAATATTTTCCTTTTCAAAAATTTCAAAATATAAATTAAAAAATGAAAAAAATTTTCATATTTTAAGCTTTTGATAGTGATGAATCAGCTTTTTGAAAAAATCAAGGGAAAATTTTTTTTACCTTTTATTTTCCGCGGGGAGTAAAATTTACAGGGGGGGTTTTTTAACAATTGGGTCCCGGGAAAAAGCCTCCCCAAAAAACCCCTCCCTGTATTTTCCCTGTCACGTCGCAATTAAAGAAGTCTGTTCCTGTTTATATTCTTATGTTTCGTCGCAGTTAAAGATTTTCTCTCCTGTATGTATTCTCATGTCTCATCGCAGTTAAAGAATTTCTCTCCTGTATGTATTTTTCTCTCGTGTATGTATTCACATGTCTCGTCACAGTTAAAAATTTCTCTCGTGTATGTATTCTCATGTCTCGTCGGAGTTAAATAATTTCTCTCCTGTATGTATTCTCACGTCTCGTCGCATTTAAATTATTTCTCTCCTGTATGTATTCTCATGTCTCTTCGCAGTTATAGTATTTCACTCCTATATGTATTCTCACGTCTCGTCGCAGTTAAAGAATATCTCTCCTGAATGTATTCTCATGTCTCGTCGCAGTTAAAGAAGTTCTCTCCTGTATGTATTCTAATGTCTCGTCGTAGTTAAAGAATTTCTCTCCTGTATGTATTCCCATGTCTCGTTGCTGTTAAAGACTTTCTATCCTGTATGTATTCTCATGTCTTGTCGTATTTCAAGTATTTCTCTCCTGTATGTATTCTCATTTCTCGTCGCAGTTAAAGAATTTCTCTCCTGTATGTAATCTCACGTCTCGTGGCATTTAAAGTATTTCTCTCTTGTTTGTATTCTCACGTCACGTCGCATTTAAAGTATTTCTCTCCTGTATGTATTCTCATGTTTATAGGCCAACATCGTTGCTATTGGGTTTACCCTTTAACAAAGTGAATGTTTGGTCGCATAGGGATCATGTGGCTGTGATACTGCTGGATGCTGTGTGATTTCTCCTTTAATTGGGTAGTGCGTTTATGAAGTTCATACAGAAGAGGCTTTTTGTTCATCAAATAACATAAAGGAATATATGATAATGGATACAGAAAAGAAAGTCATATAAATATGACGTTTGTTGTCATGTCTGTGTCTCAAGTTTTTACATGACATTTTGTTATTTGTGGCTATACATTTATAAAGACGGGTGTGCTATTTTCTTACCCTCGGGATCCATTATACGGAGAATGGTTGCTATGTCGCCTGATCGAACATATAAACCATTTGCCAGACATCTTTCACGCATAATCCTGTATCCGTGTTGCTGGCCTGAATGTTGGAGTTCATTCTGGACGAAGTCTATAACTGAAGATGGATCAGAGTACGACCTTCGTTGAAGTCCTTCAGACCTTAAAAGTCTATATAAATGTCTTATTGACAATAATATCCCATGTTGTTCTCGCAACACAGTCACTATTTGCCGGTAATTCAATCTTTCATGAAAGTATCTTGATATAAGGTTTCTAATATTAGCCTGATTGTTAAAGTCCATTTTAGCATTTGTTAAAAAAAGGGAAATAACTTTTAATTTTTCCACTATACTGAGTTTTGATTGGCTGAAATTATCTCGTGGGAACGAGATATTATCTCGTGGGAACAAGATAATTAACTCGTGGGAACGAGATATTATCTCGTGGGAACGAGATATTATGTCGTGGGAACGAGATAATTATCTCGTGGGAACGAGATATTATCTCGTGGGAACGAGATAATTATCTCGTGGGAACGAGATATTATGTCGTGGGAACGACTTATTATCTCGTGGGAACGAGATAAATAAAGACACCCACATGTCACCTCTGTGCCACCGTACTTTTGCATACACTACAAGCTCTATATCTTGGTCTTGTCTGTCACAATTAGCACTCACGACGAATAGACAAAACAGAGCATTTTAACGCCATTTAAACACATGAAACGTTTAAAATTTTAAAAGCGCAACATATTCAAAAACACCTTTATCAATACTGTTTGTCGAGTAAAAGCAACAATTCGATACCAACGATTGCAATTGGTGGAAACAATATTATGCACTTGTTTGTTCCACTAAACATTGAAAACTTACACTGTTCAAAGCAAAGATCTTAGTGAAGTTATTGATTAAACAAACAATAGAAATTGCGATGTTACAGCGTGGAAATATTACGGAATCTGGTTTCAGCTATTAAAATCTGGTTTGTTGAAACTTTAACTATTCAAAAAGTCAGTGTTTTAATTAATTTATAACACGCCAATTGTCAAAAGACAAGGTTATGAACGCTTTGTTAAGTTTCAAACAGCACACATAATCCTGCGTAA
>NW_026854969.1:0-45251 GCF_026571515.1 Ruditapes philippinarum
CCCCCTGATGTATCTTTTGGTTTGGGGGCCGCGCCGAAAAAGAGGTCACTTTTTTTAACAACATTTCTCAAACAAAAACAAGTGTTTGGGGCCTAAATAAGGCATTTTTTCATCATTTGAGACAACAAAAAGGGGGGGGGGGTGAAAAAGGCGTTAAAAGGCGTGTATATGAAGTAATGGGTTAACAAAAAATGATGAAAATACTTGAAATTACCCTTAATCGCGTTTTTTCATGTTTAAACATGGCCTGTCATATAAATTTGAAGAAAAATTGTTGTTTTGTAGATTTTTTTATTTTATTCATTAACAAAAAATGATGAAAATACTTGAAATTACCCTTAATCGCGTTTTTTCATGTTTAAACATGGCCTGTCATATAAATTTGAAGAAAAATTGTTGTTTTGTAGATTTTTTTATTTTATTCATTAACAAAAAATGATGAAAATACTTGAAATTACCCTTAATCGCGTTTTTTCATGTTTAAACATGGCCTGTCATATAAATTTGAAGAAAAATTGTTGTTTTGTAGATTTTTTTATTTTATTCATTAACCCATTGCTTCATGAGCATTTTGTGAAAAATGGCTGTTTTCATTGAAAAGTCTCCCGTTACAAGTTCAAATTGCTATAATACTATTAAAACTGCTTCAACACTAATCAAACTTGGCACAAATGTTGACTGGACCATTGCCCTTGCAACAACATGCTCAGGCTTAAATTTTCTGTTACCATGGCAACGAGGGGACATCTCAAAATTGCCAAAAATCACTATTTTGCGTTGATTTTTTCCATCAAAATTGATTTCAAAGTGCTGCAACTTCTCAATGGATTGAGATAGAGTCAAATGCTTTTGAGCGTTGGTTACACGTTACCTTATGATCAATCTGGGGTCATTTACAGCCTCTCACAAGTCCAAAATTTTCTTGGCGATGAGGGGGACTCCGCCCCCCTTCAAACCCCCCCAAACAGAAGGGGGCACATCCCCCTTCTGGCAACCCCCTGATGTATCTTTTGGTTTGGGGGCCGCGCCGAAAAAGAGGTCACTTTTTTTAACAACATTTCTCAAACAAAAACAAGTGTTTGGGGCCTAAATAAGGCATTTTTTCATCATTTGAGACAACAAAAAGGGGGGGGGGGTGAAAAAGGCGTTAAAAGGCGTGTATATGAAGTAATGGGTTAAACGTTAAAACACTTTATAAACATATACAAAGCATTAAGCATAGCTATTTAAGACCACCCTAGAATTAAGACCACTCTGCTTTTTAGATCAAATTTTTGAAGAACGGATTTTTTGGTTCTTTATGTCAATGGTAAAACGATGCACAATAAAGATCACTCCGCTTATCTACTATTTAGAACTCTAGTCTTAGTTCAAATGCTTTATTTTCTTTTTTCTTTGACTCCTACATCGAGACCACTGACAATCATTTATTATCTGCTTGGCTGCTCTTAGGTTCGACGCTTGATGAAGCAAGGTTTAGAACTGTTATGATTGTAATATTGTGTCAAGTAAAGTGAGAAAATAAATTTCAGGGCGATTTAATGTTGCTTCCCGCACATTTATTTTGTAAAGAATTGAATTCTTATTTGTAAGGTAAATTGTGTACATCCTTTAATATTAAAACCAGACCAATATATTTGTTTGTGATCATAATAGCACTGTCCTAAATTCTCTGCGACAGGAATAATTCTATTGTTCCAGGCATTGGCCACATTAGACAAGCCTGTAATTCTCAGTTTCAAGTAATTTACGAATAAAATCTATCTTCTATTTAGTCTAGAGGTCCATTTAGTATAACTGTATCTGAAATTACCGGAAATCCCAATGGCAATGTACAAAAAAAAGCAACAACAAAAAATACATCTTTTGAAAATATTTTTATATAATTTTATGATAAATCTGTTATGTAAACATGTATATTAAATTACGTTTACTAGTTTATCCATAACACTATTATATTTAGAATAACGTTCTAGAATTATTACAAACGACTTATAAATGTAACGTGACATTGTCTTTCAAGTTTGTTATATTTCGTTGAAATTAGCATTCAAAATGTATTGTTTATGCATTTTAATCAATGTATTATCACATTATGTATTATAATGTTCTATGTATGAGTAAAAAATAAAATAATGTTCTGTTCTATTCCTTTGTCTTATTTCCGGAAATTGTGTATGAAATTGCTATCAACCTCCATGGTGACATGTTTTTGTTGTATGCTGTAATATAATGACATGCTTTACACTGATGAAAAATTGGATATATAACTATTGTTGAAAAATAACTCTTTTTACAAAAAGTTCTATCATTTCCGGGCTTGTGTATTACAAAAAAGCTATGATATGTTTTGTTGTAGGTTATGATATACTGTGGAAAAATTGGATGTATAATTATTGTTAAAAAAAGATCTTTTACAAAAAAGCAATATGACTTTTTTTGTTTTAACCCATTTTACTTCTCCGAAATAAGGTTTGTCTATAATCGCATACAATTTCAATAATAAAATCATGTAGCGAGTATCAAAGACGCATCCACAAACAAAACATGGCAATTTTATTCGTATTCAACATTTTTGCATCAATTAAGTTTTCTCTTATGTATATCGTTTTAACATAACGAATGCCATTATGTTATGCCTCATTTAACAATTATTTTAGCAATATATAGCGTTGTTTAATGAAATAAAATGCAAATCAAAAAAGAATAGGAGGTATACAAATATTAACGTTTTTACGATATACATGTACTTAATTCGTAGACCTGAGACACCAAATGCAAATACTGATAGCCACTTTAAATCCAAAAGATTCTAAGTAACCTTAATTTTCACAATTATTTTGTAAAAAATACTTATATTTCATTAACATTTAATTGTTGGATCCAGGAAACACTGTAAGATGTAATTATATTTCTAAACGAAACTGTCCGAGAAATGTTACTAGAAACTTTGTTTCCGAAACTCCTTATGATTATTTAAGAATTAAGACGTGTATACGTTTCAGAAAGATTACATGTATTTTAATTTACAAATTTTATTTAAGAATTGCCAATGAGATAACTTGTGTACCTGATTTTACTTTGTAATCTTATATTGACCAATGGAAATCCTACCTATATTCAGTTCTTCCTGGTATATTTTACAGTACGTCAAACAGTTCTCAATCGGACTATGTCCGACCAAAAAAAAACCGTTCTGGACGAATGAATGTTGGTTTTACAGTGTGTTAAAAGCTAAGAACGTTTATTTTACATTTATTTGTCAGTACCAACAATATAAATAAGCATTAAGAAAGTATGAATCGTTTTAACGTTTGATTAAGTTTTTTTTTAAGAAAAGCTTGGTGGCAAGAAGAACAAACAAATGTTTATATAATGCCACGAGAATATAAATACAAATATATATTTAAAAAAAAGAAAAAAGAAAATCAATAGAAAGTTATTGTAATGAAAAAAATTACCATTTCATGTAGATTGTTAAAAATATATTATTTGACAAAAAGGATAATACAAATATGAAAAAGTGACGTTAAACTTTCTATTAGAAAAGAACACACTTTGTACTTGAAAGTGATGCTGATGACTCATAATGTATATGCTATGCACTTTACAAAGACAGAAATAATGCACTTTAAGGTTATAAAAGTAGTTATGGTAATACACTATTTTGACCTTCTCTTGTAATAAACCGTTTACTATAATGAAACAGGATTTTCAAAACAAAAGCCAGAGAAACAAACAAAATATTTTTATTTATGTATTATGAAAAAAAAAGAAAAAGACTACGCTTGTTAAAAACAATTAAAACCAATTTCTATTTCACATTACAATAATGTTAAATAGTTTCAAATATATAATTATTTAGAAATAAGAGTTTTACTAAAAGAAAACCTGAACAATTCAACCTTGGTAAGGTTTCCTGTTACTTTAGCATGCAAGCATAATAACAACTACAACAACAATAATAATAAAATAATAATAATAATAATAATAATAATAATAATAATAAATAATAATAATAATAATGCTAATAACAATATAATATTAATTAGCATGGTTATTAAAATAATAATAAAATCTTTAGTTAGAGGAGGAAACAAACAAAGATTACTTAAAGAGAAAATGTATACTTGTTTTCAGTAGTGCCTTCTGATTTAACAATTATAAAAAAAACATAAAAAGGTATTTTCATTCATTTATCTGACTGACACTCATATTTATCATAGTAATTAATATAATAGATAAATTCATAATAATAAAAAAATGATAATATCAACATTTACATCAGCTAGATCTACAACATAAAGCTGTCAATTTTCAACATGTATCTAATTGTAAAATAAGAAAATGATTTTTACAGCTGCTTTTGAAAAAAATGTTATATGAAATAATGTTTGATAGTAATAGATAATTTGTTCTAAACACTCATACTGAAATAAGAAAAAGAATTCTTAAAATAATTATCAATATGAGGTAAAGTTTTAAGAACAAGATACTTATGAGCATTTAGGTGTAAAGTATGTAATTCATTTTGAAAATATATACACATTGTACATAACAACGATGCCAGATTATTTAAAGACTTATATACCACAATTGCTGTGTGGTATTTCAACCTAAAATTGAATATCAGCCATTTAAGTTTATTGAAAAGATCAAATGTTGGTGAACGTATCCCCTGTTTAGTATCATTTTGTCAGTTCATTTTTTAAATTGAATTTACTTTACTGATATATGAGTTTGTGCCCTTTCCCAATACCGTACAGTTCAACAATAATCTAACACTAGAAGGATGAGCGCGTTATAATATAAAATCATTACTTTGTCAGTAAGGTAGATGGTATGATTAAAAAAGGGGAATTTTTACATATGTTTTAGCAAACAGAGTCTTTTTGATAATGCCAGTGTAATGTATTGTATGTGTCTACATACTTACTCAATAAATTTTGAAAGGTAATATTTTTATACGGCTAAAACATTTACTTTCACGATGAGAGGATTACATTTATTCATCAACTTTTAAGAACCACTGGTCATGCATATTTTTATTGGGTGAAAGGAAACGCTATTAAGGATACACCAATCATTTATAATATAAGTTAAAACTTTTGTAAATAATCTTGCATTTCTACTTAATGGTCAAAGGATTGGTAAAGTGTAGAGTCATCTGCATACAAGTCTATATTAAGATCATTACGGAGTATAGATATAGCATTGATAAATTAACTAAAAAAAGTAAGGGCCAAATAATGGATCCTTGAGGAACGCCTGATTTCACCTGTAAAATGTCAGATTGTCCAGTAAAATGGTGTAATTTCTATTTGTGGATCAAAAATTCATAATCGACAAGATCAAACGCTTTCCTAATGAAGGAAATTTGTTTTCTCCATTATCAATATCTTTATTCAAGGCATCAGTTAATCTAAATATTGATGTATTACAAGAATTCTTTTTCGAAACCCTGATTGTCATGTATCATTTTTGTATTTTGAAGAAAAAAATGTATGAAAATGTGACGCTATATGCCGTTTAAATATTTTTGAGATGGTGGGTAGAATTGAAATTGGGAGATAATTTTCAGAAAAAGTCTCTTCTCACTCATTTAAACACAGACAAGACAAGCTATTAAGTACAATATATGTTACGCATGAAATAATAGAATCCACAGAACTTAACTTTTCAAACCTGCGGGACCAAGACTATAAAGACCTGGAGATTTATGTGTATCCAGTTTTGAAATAATTTGCTGTACTCCCATGTTCCTTATAAAAGGAATATAAGATACGCGAGTGTTTTACAAAGTATCCTTTTGTTCTTTCAAAATGGAAAGATTGTTTTTCAGAAAACGAAGTTTTGGTTATGATATTTGAAGTATTGATAAAAAAATGTTAATTTAGTTCATTGATATTTTCTAATTGGTTCCAATTACTCAATCATTTTTCAAGTTTAGACGGAATTGTTATCCATTTAGTTTGTTGTTAGTAACTTCTTTCAAGTTTTTCGATTCGTACTTGGATTCATTTTTCTCTTCAATGGCGGCATCATTAAAGAAATTTTTTCTTTGGCTTTTACATCAACGAAGTAACTTTGTTTCTTAAAATGTTGTACTGATCAAAATCTCCCTTATTATGACACTTTTGCTCATTGCAAATATATAACCAATGAAATTTTTAAAAAAACTTTCCAATAAGTAAAAAAAGAAGAAAAAAAAACATATATAACTAGTGGACGTTCAATACATCCGATCTATCCTTATTTTGTTGACTTCCTGTTTACATGGTTTACTGTGTTTTAGTATTTACATGTTTTTTCTCATTCGATAATATGATATACAGGATTTCAGTACTTGACAATCCTAGAATCAGTCATATGAAGTGAAATATGACTATCCTCAAACATGTTTCCTTATTTTATTTCCGTTTTAGTACTTCAATTGCACGGCATGAAAAATCATAATATAACCTAATCTATAACATTTTTACAATAATGCAATGATTATAATATTTTGTACCGTGCATTGTGTTTTGACTTTATCAAACAATACTGTTAAATTTATATATCTATCTTTAGATTTCAAGTTTACAAATCATATAATTTGTAAATTAATCATTATAAAGTGTGTGAACGGAAACGGTGACTTCTTTCAGAAAATGTGGTTATTTATTTATGTGTTGTTATATAATATCATAATATTGAAATGGTCATAACTTTCAAACATTAGATAGGATGCATTACTTTTCTACAACATTTTTTTTCTGTAAAGACATAATTTATTTTCTACTGATTAATGATTGAAATTGTTTAATCACTAGTATATAAGAAATACTTTAACTTTATAATAATTGACATCATGCATATTCTAGTGTAGATTGTGAGTAAAAGTACATTTACATTTTGCCATAATTGTGTTTTATTTGATATTTCATTAGGCAAAAATAATGAACGAGTCACTGTGGGCACAAAAACATTTCTATAAAAATAATCGCTTGGAATGTATCAGTAATGTTATTTTTTTTAACTTAAACGTTTATGTTTTTTGGTCGTCATAGTGGTTTTTAAAATACATTGTTTAAGTGTCAGATGAAGATTATTTTTTAATAAACCTGCTACATAGCCTATTATTTAAATGTTTAAGCGTGCTCAGATTCACATATCAATTTCTCTCTTTTTACACCAGCAGGTCTTTGACATTTTGGTGGTACTCTATTATGCAATGTGCTTGTTAAATATATCATTTAAACTAGTAGAAAGCCCTGTATATGATTTCTTGTTTAAAATTTGTTATGATTTTAGAAATAATTTTAATTTTCGCTTTTATGGTATTTTTCAATAATTGAAAATTAGAAAATGACGTAATGTTATGAATTTTGGTTGTAGGCCCAATGTCATTGGTTTTTGAAAGCTCAGTACCCTTTAAGACTTCCAAAGGTAACGAAACAAAAAAAATGAAACCCGAACTCGTTTTCAAATAATTTATCCAACCAAACACTGGTGAGGAGTATTTTTGCTGCAATATTCTATATCTTTTAGGGTTAAATTGATTAGCTTTCATTCAATATGATATTACCTATTCCTGATCATTCAATCAACTGTTACAGCATAATTATAACTTTTCTAAGTATGTATGATTGTGTTAACCTGCAAATAATTCAGATATTTCAAACGAAATTTCATGGTTTAAAGCATAACAACATTGGTTGGTTCTTGAATTGAAAGTTCACACTGTGAGAGCTAAATTCTATTTCAAGTATGTAATTATTATTTGTTTTGTCAATCCTAAAATAAAAAGAATGTACATGTTAATACAAGTCTGAAAAATTAACTTTCTCGTTCGTCTTTCATTCACTGTTTTTTGTTCTGTACAATGATCTGAAATTACTTGCATTACACGTGATATTGTAGAAAGATCTGAAAATAATTAGACAGAGCATAGAACCATCCCGTTTATTCAATTTACCAACGGCTCAAATCCTTTATTATTAGATTAGAAATATGATGTTCTGGATAGGAGTGTATGCACTATTAGCATTTATTTGCTAATGTTATAATGTCGGAAGGTCCAACACGTTGAAAGATATCCTTTTGAATATACACATGTAACTGCTGTCTAATATTTTTCTGGTTAGCTTGAAATAGTTAATTTCTAGACTCTTGCTCAATTTGCTTTAAGTGCCAGTTAAAATATAAAAATACTTTCTTTTTAGTCTGTTTTTCCTTTGCTTAGTATTTATCTGAATATTGTCCTATTTAGTTGCATTTCTATTTTCTTTTCTCTCTTCATTGCAATATCCTTACTTTATAATTTAAATGAAATAGCTTTCATGCCATATATGTTTGTTTAAATATCATTTGTTATCTCGGGAGAGGAGCTATATATTAAGTTTTCTTTCGTTCTAATTCCTTTCAATTTCATGTAACAATCATATACATATAAAGTGTAATGTATGTAAAATATTTAAATTAATATGTTTAAACTAACTGCTGTCACTTGAATACCAAAACAATACAAAAAAGCAGATATCAGAAATAATAGAAAATATGGAGTAAATCTGTGTAAACTGAAATCTGAATTTTTTCAGTCAAATTATATTGGTTCTATAAATCTATAAAATAAATTATCTTTAAAATTTGTTCTTAAATAAACGCAAATATCAGCATCTTTTAATTTTCATTTCGTTCATCATTGACCAAAACAAGGTTTTTTTTATAATTAACAAAGTGACATTGTGCCTTTATTTGATGTTTGTTGTTTCAAAGAGCATTGGACATTGTTCTGATCGTAGACACTTCAGAACATATGCAACAGATACATTCCTGAACAAAGATGAGATGTATCAGTAAATAAGTATGAAGATAATATAGAAGGGTTGAATTTACATTTTTATTGACAAACAATTAAGATTTTAAGATTTAAAACAGATAAATCTAAATCGGCAATTGACTGTTTATTTTTAATTTATTTGAGGATCCTTTTATCGTTGTTAAACCCATAGCCGAAGTATTTACTTGTAATCCATATAAGTCTGGTTGCTTATTTTGTTTGTTTGACGTGAAACTTATTGTTGTTTAACCTATAGCCGAAGAAATTTTTGTAATCCATAAAAAACTGGCTGGCCTTTCTAATGTTTAGTATACATTTTATTGTACAAAGTCTATATCATACAAATCAAAACAATGTAGTACTAACTTAAATGTTCGATGACTTTTAAGATAGAAAACTTCGAAATTAAACATAATGCTGTGATATGTCCTATTTTGTCGAAAGTGTTATCGGTTTAAGCAATATTTTTAATTAAAGTCAATTTCGGGGTTAACACCTAATCTTATGATTCAGTGCATATATCAAATAAAAAACGACAAATGAGTGTAAAATTAAATTCCACTGAACTGCTTGTAAAATTAAATTTTAATTACGCTTCACAGATTGCGTAGTTGTTTTTCAATCGAAAAATGTGCAGATGATGTCAAATGTAATGACTGAAGAGTTGTCTAGAAAATAAAAAAAAGATTGCAGCAATTCATTTCATTTTTCAATAGTTATTTAAACGTTAAAACACTTTATAAACATATACAAAGCAATAAGCATAGCATATACAGAGCGTGTTGCACCACCCCAGAATTAAGACCACCCTGCTATTAAGATAAACTGTTTAATGAACGGAATTTTTGGTTCTTTGTGTCAATGGTAAACGGTCCACAATTAAGCACAATTAAGACCACTACGCTTATCCGCTTTTAAGACCAAAAGTTTTAGTTCAAATGCTTTGTTTTATTTTCTTTTGGACCCCTACATTGAGACCACTGATAATCATTTATCTTCTTGACTGCTCTTAGGTACGACGCTTGATGAAGCAAGGTGTTAGAACTGTTATGATTGTAATATTGCGTAAAGCAAGATGACAAAATAAATTTCAGGGTGATTTAATGTTGCTTCCCGCACATTTATTTTGTAAAGAATTGAATTCTTCTTTGAAAGGTGATTTGTGTACATCCTTTTATATTAAAACCAGACTAATATATTTGTTTGCGAACATAATAGCACTGTCCAAAATTGCCTGCAACAAGAATAATTATATTGTTCCAGGCATTGGCCCAATTTGACAAGCTTATGTAATTCTCAGTTTCAAGCTATCTACGAATAAAACCTATCTTCTATTTAGTCATGAGGTCCATTTAGTATAACAGTATCTGAAATTACCGGAAATCCCCATAGCAATATACAAAAAAAAAACAACAACAAAAAACCCACAAAAACAACAACAAAAAAACTAACAACAAACAACAGCTTTTGAAAATATTTTCATATAATTTTCGCCTCAATTTTAATCTCTGTGGATCAAATTTCATTCATAATA
Source organism: Ruditapes philippinarum (assembly GCF_026571515.1). Lineage (NCBI taxonomy): Eukaryota > Metazoa > Mollusca > Bivalvia > Venerida > Veneridae > Ruditapes > Ruditapes philippinarum. Next base: position 10,356 of record NW_026854969.1, read on the forward strand.
CTAAAACATGTCAATTGTTTCTTTAAGTATTTTTTTTGATGATATACATGTATATCAAATAACGTTTAAGTGTATCCTCAGCACTATGATACCACTTTTTGTGGATTTGAAATAACGTTCTAGAACATTGTCTTTAAAGTTTGTTATAATTTATTGAAATTAGCATTCAAAATGTATTGTTTATTCATTTTAATCAATGTATTATCACATTATGTATGATAATGAACTATGTTAAAGTAAAAAGACAAAATAATGTTCTGTTCTGTTTCTTTGTCTCATTTCCAGGCTTGTGTATGAAATTGCTATCAACCTCCATGATGACATGTTTATGTTGTATGTTATGATATAACGTAGTGTTTTACACCTGGCAAAATTGAATACATAATTATTGTTAAAAAAGATCATTTACAAAAAACAATATCATTTTTGTTTTTGTTTTAACCCGTTTTACTTGTCATACAATATCAATAATAAAATCATGTAGCGAGTATCGAAGACGCCTCAACACACAAAACATTTCAATTCTATTCGTATTCTACTTTTTTGTATCAGTAAAGTTTCCTATTATGTATATCGTTTTACCATAACGAATGCCATCATTGTATGCCTCATTTACAATTATTTAAGCAATATATAGCATTGTTTGATGAAATGAAAATGTGACGCTATATGCCGTTTAAATCTTTTTGAGATGGTGGGTAGAATTGAAATTGGGAGATAATTTTCAGAAAAAGTCTCTACTCACTGATTTAAACACAGACAAGACAAGCTATTAAGTACAATAGATGTTACGCATGAAATTATAGTATTCCCAGAACTTAACTTGACTGTCAAAACTTCGGGACCAAAACTATTTGGACCTGAAGATTAATGTGTTTCCTGTTTTGAAATAATTAGCTTTACTTCCATGTTCGTTATAAAAGGAACATCAGATACGCAAGTGCTTGTAATTACAACCTATCCATTTGTTCTTTCAAAATCGAAACATTGTTTTTCAGGAAACAAAGTTTTGGTTATGACATTTGAAGTATTGATAACAAATGTTAATGCTAATTTAGTTCATTGATATTTTCTAATTGGTACCAATTACTTCATTTGTTTTCAATTTTAGACTTCTTTCAAGTTTTTCTATACGTACTTGGATTCATTTTTCACTTCAAAGGCGGCATCATTAAATAATTTTTTCTTTGGCTTTTACATCAACGAAGTGACTTTGTATCTTAAAATGGTGTACTGATCAAAATCTCCCTTATTATGACACTTTTGCTCATTGCAAATATATAACCAGTTAAATTTAAAAACAACTTTCCATTAAGGAAAAAAGAAGAAATAAGAAAAAAACATATAACTAGTGGACGTTCAATACATCCGATCTATCCTTATTTTGTTGACTTCCTGTTTACATGGTTTACTGTGTTTTAGTATTTACATGTTTTTTCTCATTCGATAATATGTTATACAGGATTTCAGTACTTGACAATCCTAGAATCAGTCGTATGTAGTGAAATATGACTATCCTCAAACATGTTTCCTGATTTTATATCCGCTTTAGTACTTACATTGCACGGCATGAAAAATCATAATATAACCTAATCTATAACATTTTGTTAAAATAATGCAATGATTGTACTATTTTGTACCGTGCATTGTTTTATGACTTTATCAAACAATACGGTTAAATTTATATATCTATCTTTAGATTTCACGTTTACAAATCACGTTCTTAATAATAACTATTATAAAGGTCGTGAACGAAAACGGTGACTTCTTTCAGAAAATGTGGTTGCTTATTGATTTTGAAATGATCATAACTTTCAAACATGAGATATAATGTTTTACTTTTCTCCAACAATTGTTTTTTTAGTAAAGATATAATTTAGTTTCTACTGATTAATAAACGAATTTGTTTGATTATATAAGAAATACTTTAACTTTATAATAATTGACATCATGGATATTCTAGTTAAAATTGTGAGTAAAAGTACACTTACATTTTGTCATAATTGTGTTTTATTTGATATTTCATTAGCCCAAGGGAAAAATAAGGAACAAGTCACGTGAAACAAGAACATTTCTAAAAAAAGAATCTCTCTGAATGTATCAGTAATTTTATTTTTTTTACTTAAACGTTTATGTTTTTTGGTCGTCATAGTGATTGTGTTTTTTAAAAAACCATTGTTTGTGTGTTAGGTGAAGATTAGTTTTAATAAACCTGCTACATAGCATATCATCTAAATGTTTCAGCGTGCTCAGCCACGTACCAATTTCTCTCTTCTTACACAAGCAGGTCTTTGACATTTTGGTGGTACTCTATTATGCAATGTGCTTGTTAAATATAACATTCAAACTAGTAGAAAGCCATGTATATCGTTTCATGTTTTAAGTTTTTAATGATTTTAGAAATAATTTTACTTTACGATTTTTAGGATTTTTTTATAATTGAAAATTAGAAAATGACGTAATGTTTTGAATTTTGTTTGTAGGCTCAATTGCATTGGTTTTTTGAAAGCTCAGTATCCATTAAGACTTCCTAAGGTAACGAAACAAAAAAAAAATGAAACCCGAACCCGTTTTCAAATAATTTATCCAAATAAACACTGGTGAGGAGTATTTTTGCTGAAATATTCTATTATCTTTTAGGGTTAAATTGATTAGGTTTCATTCAATATGATATTACCTTTTCCTGATCATTCAATCAACTGTTACAGCATAATTATAACTTTTCTAATTATGTATGATTTTGTTAACCTGCAAATAATTCAGATATTTCCAACGAAATTTCATGGTTTAAAGCATTACAACATTGGTTGGTTCTTGAATTAAAATTTCACACTGTGAGAGCTAAATTCTATTTCAAGTATTTAATTATTATATGTTTTGTCAATCCTAAAATAAAAAGAATGTACATGTTAATACAAGTCTGAAAAAAATAACTTTCTCGTTCGTCTTTCACACACTGTTATTTGTACTGCACCATGATCTGAAATTACTTGCAATACATGTGATATTGTAGAAAGATCTGAAAGTCATTAGACAGAGCATAGAACCATCCTGTTTATTCAATTTACCAACGGCAGTTGTTCAAATCCTTTATTATTAGATTAGGAATATGATGTTCTGGATAGGAGTGTATGCACTATTAGCATTTAATTGGTAATGTTATAATGTTAGAAGGTCCAAAACGTTGAAAGATATCCTTTTGAATATACACATGTAACTGCTGTCTAAATTTTTTCTGGTTAGCTTGAAATAGTTAATTTTTAGACTCTTGCTAAATTTGATTTAAGTGTCAGTTTAAATATAAAATACCGTCTTAAGTTTTTCTTTTGCTTAGTATTTATCTGAAAATTGTCTTATTTAATTGCATTTCTATTTTTTTCTTCATTGTTTATGTTTAAACGAAATCTTGCAACATTCTTACTTAAAGTTTGTAATATAAATGAAATAGATATCCTGCCATATATGTTTGTGTAAATATCATTTGTTATTTAGGTTACGTAGAGGAACCATATAAAATTTCTTTCGTTCTAATTCCTTTCAATTTTATACATACAATTATATACATATAAAATGTAATATATGTAAAATATTGAAATAACTATGTTGATACTAACTGCTGTCATTTAAATACCAAAACAATCAGAAAAAGCAAACATCATTAATAATAGGAAATACGGGAATAAATCTGTGTATTCTAAACTCTGATTTCTTTAGTCAAACTAAATTGGTTCTATAAGTGATTGTCGATTCTCGAACTTACTGTTACATAGAATGTATCTGATATTAAACACGCATGAATATTTAAACAAAATAAAATGTTCCAGAACAATATATTATTCTGCTTATATTTTCTAAGTAGGGTTTCATCCATTTAATAATGAGTTCGTGTATGCACCATGCATTTTTAAGGCAATTCACTATCATATTTATTTCGTGCAGGCGTTTTAAAAGACTAGCATCAATTATTAAAATTCAGACAAAAATAATCTCAGCAGATATAGCTTCATAAACTTTAAATAAAATGCTTATATGCTCAAAAATAGGCAGAAAATCTAGAGCTAAAATCCCCAACCTTTGAATATGCAAGAGTAATATATTTTTATCATATGCATGTCTTAAACCATCTTTATTGGAACCGAGAAACGTGTAATATGGACAAACCAAAGTTACCCATTTGATACGGAAATTTGTTCCTTAATATAAGTTGTACCAAAAATTAAATTGGAAACAAGATGAACACAAAAGGAACCATTTTTCATTAACTTATCAAGTTAACGTTTTTCAAACCCTGCATAAATTTCAGAAAGTAAACATGTGTTAGTAAATTAACTCATTGATTGCAAGTCAAAAAAGTAGAATAGAGAAAACAAGAAAGTCCAAAACATCAAAACTGAAAATGTTGCAGGGTCGGTTTAATTGAGCCTTTTCATGGACGGTACTGTCAAGTGCAAACTACCGTCCACGCCCCTAGCACGGGCTTAAGCAGAATGCAACATTTAGAAACTGATGCAATTTTGATTGAGATACATCAACAGATGTTTTCAAACGGCGGTTATCATGGAACCTTCAATGCGACACTTTCGCGCCATTCCTTGACAAGCGGCGTATGGTCCCCAAGTAATAGAGAGCATGCAGTTTTATTTATTTTTTAAACGATACATTTAAGAGAAATAGGCACGTTAAATTGATATCCATTGCTGCTTTTCATCTTAAGAACTATTCTCATAGATTTAAGAACATGCCTAGTTTCCTCTTTCATGGAACAATAATATCTGTTTTAAAAATTTTGATAGTGTTCATTATTTTTTTCTTGCTTATCCATATAATTTTGGTTTTCAATTACTCTGAGTGTATCATTTGATCATTTGAAATAATTATTTTATAGTCGTTTATAGCTTTTTCAGTTTCAGTTTTCATGTGGAAATATATTATTAATAAGCAGAATAAAATATTAACACATGAGAACCTATTAAATGATCTTAGAATAATTATGATACAAAACACATTTTCAGCGAACGAATAATCTGCCCTTGAATAAGATATGTTTGCTTTTTTGCATTCTAATTATCAAGAAACTGTATTTTCTTTCGTTGACGTAAATTTTTACCTTTCCATTCTTTGTTTTTAATGATGCCTGTTTTTTTCATGTGAACCCTTATAAGATTAGATATTGAGACGTCTGATGATCATACTGTTATAAAAACAATGAAAGGCCACTAAACAATGATGTTTAAACAATGCCGCCCATCTAGAACTGTGAAGTTATATGTGGTTTTGTTTGTATAAAATTGTCTCCTAAATTAAAAAATGTATTATTTGTTTAAACTTGCTTTGTGAATCACTCTGTTCTTGGAATATTTAATAACAGTGATGTGAAGTCAATGGTAGACTATCCTCTGTAAAAGTATTAAATGAAAATGAAATCTACGTGACTTTTTACATGCATGGCTTATAAACAAGCATGGCGCGATAATACACGACGCACGACATAAATGAAATAAAATTTAATAATAAAATATAAAATGACAATGGTCTTTGTATGAATAAGCATGACAAATATCGAATCATATTTTCATTATACTATCATAAAAAAGGAATATTATATGCCTTAAACGGCAGACATGTACTTTTGCAGAAATCAATAAATGTTAAATGAAAAGTAAATGTTTTTTCTAGAGTGTTTTATGTAATGATATATAAGTACATATGAACTAAACTTTAGTTGGGAACTATTTAAATGCCGTTGCATATCTTTGCTATGGCAAGTAACCACTGCCATCACACAAATAACGTGATGATGGTCTTATCACAATGGCTGATACGCCAAAGAAATCGTCGAACAATTGTTTTATCTGAAATAAAAGCGACATTATAAAAGGGAGCTATAGTGTCAAGTCTGTCGAAACGATTATAAATAAATTGTTTTTTTTTTTTAAATTATTCATTACTTTAATGCTTTCTCATTGTTTTGGTAATAAATGATGCGATATTAAAAATTGTTTTCTTAATATTTATGTAGATTTATCCGAAATCATTGTTTAGTTTTAGATTTAAGTTCACATCTAACACCTTACGGTCTTGAAACATAAGCAAAACCGTGTTCAGTTTTTAAAATAAATATCAATCTTGCAATAACCACTACCGTCTATGAACAGGCTTAAACAAACTAAGCCTGAAACATTTTCAGTGTGGGCTTTCATTAGGAATTCTAATTTCTCTATTCTATTCTTTTTTAGAAATGTATGTAGATCTGTTAGTAAGGTAAATTGGTAAGAACATCTTATTTTTAATCAATCAGATCCTAATGATCCCTAATTGCACAATTTATTTTAATTACAGAAGTTATTATATAGACCATATTATTTGTTGCAGAATTTTAACAACTATGAGGAGTAAGTGGTTCGAAAGTTGTAATGACAAAATGATTAACTATTTATTAATCAAAACTCCTATCGTAACACACTTTTTAATCTCTTGCATGATTTTTCCCACATTGTTGAACATGATTTTGCAAAGTAAGGCTTTGCAAAACATAAGCACGTTAGAAAAACAACATGACTTCTTTATACCTACTGCATAAATGGGATTTGTTTTGGATAATTTTTGTTTTGCACTCAAAGACCAACATGCACCAGTCATGGACTCCTCATCCGAACAAGAGAAAAGCAATAAAAATGAATAGTTCATTCCCGCGTATTGACATTTAAAAAGGAAAATAACCTTAAAAGTACAAAGTTAAGATATAAGAGTTATTCACCTATGAAGTTTCAGCTACAGTTTGAGTTATAGCATGGAGAAAACTAGCAAGTTGATGTCAAATAATGTTTATATCTTATCCACACAAACACATATGAAGAATCATTGTGAACTTACAAATTAAGAAGATAATTAATTGAAATTTAGCATGAAAAATACAATCAGTGTCATACATGTAATTCAATCATGATAGAGGGTATTCTGTATTCCTTATTTCAAATATATCCATCTATGGAGATTAAGGGTGATATTTTGATGAGTTTGACAAACATAAAGATCCTGTATGTTGTAAATGAAGTTAGTGAAATTTTATATATGTAATATATATAATTATGCTTCTAAAACAAGTTTCAAACATCGAAGAATATGTAAAATATGTACAGCAATTATTTGTCCACATTATATGAAATCATTAAAATATATGCATTCATTTCTTAATGTAAAATTGACTTTGACTTTTTAGACAATAGATTTCTAATAACCTCCCGTTATTAACATGAAATGTAAATTCGATAATATAATAATAATGCTTTTTTGGATGTTACAATATTGATAAATTTTCATTTGAGCATTAAATTTATGATATAAAACCATAAAAAATTGAGTAACAGGATCTTTTAAAGAACTCCACTGAAAGCCAAAGTCATGAAAAGATAAATTTGAATTTCGTACTCAGATCAGCTTGGGCACTTAAAATGAAAGATATGAAAATGATAATTAAATATATATTCATAAATATGTTAAAAATCGTTATTTGTGCTATTCTTTGGCTAAATTTTGTAATTAACCTTTCAAAGGGAAATAACTGAAGGCATAAATGTAGAGTTATTATTTCTATATAAGATATACTGAACTATGAAGTATTAGGTTGATGTCTCAAATATTGTCCATTTTAACAAGAAGCATAGAAACAAAGGTCAGTAACTGAAAGGTCGGTAATGCGAATATCTAAACAAACTTTATATTATAATTTACATACTTAAGATTATCAAATAACCAAATTGTCTGCCAAAGCAATGTCAAACCAATTATATTTGAAAACCAGACACATATACTGGTTTGATGTTTTAATGAGTAGTATAATGTACTTTCTGAACATTTGATGATAATCTCGTTTTTCAACAAACATTAAAAAAACAGTTAAAATACTTTTATTATTATACTCATTATTACAAATACTGCACTTGTTTTCCAGTTTGTGTTATTAACAAGTACAGTGTTATTGACATCGGACCCAATGTTTTCAGTTGCACAGCTGCTATTTTTGTAAGAGTTTGTTTACCCGTATGATTACACCTGTGAATGAATAGTAAGAAAAAGATATTATCCTCAACATGTCACATCCATTACAAACTAATTCTACCGGTAACAAATATTTCTCTTAACGTAATTAATTTATTAACATGAAGACAATCAACTAGGATATTAGCAGCAGTTCTTGAGTGTAATCATTCTCTGTTCTACGGTAACAAAGTTAAAAGGAGAATTAATAGACACTTCCCTAAAATAACTGACTTGCAACCTAATTGTTCCTTTGAATAATTGATATTTATTCTCTAAAAGAACAAGTGTTGATGTAAAATCACAGTGTATGAAATGTTTTCCTACAAAAAGTAACTCATTCTTCCACACTTAAAGCTTTCGTACCGCTGATCATATTTGGGAAAAAAATAGTTTGTATTTCTGTATTACAAGGGAAGCAACCACTGTGTGGAGTTTGAGAATCAAAGTATCGAAAGAACTCGAAGAGTAGTTGTAATTGATAGGATGAGGATTTGAGTGCCAAGCTTTTTAGTACTCTCTGACTGTTAACTTTTTAGACTGTTAAATTTTGTTGTCTAAATGCATGTTTTGGGCATTAGATATAATAACAACGACACCGTTACTACAATGTAATTAGTTAAGTGAACCTTGCCTTGTTTTTCTAAGTTCTTATTTTACAGATGTTATTTCGAATAAACAAATATGTACAATAGGATTTTAGACAGTTTATACATATATAATCTGAGATAACTGACTAGAAGTTAAACTTAGTTTCGTTTTAATATTTACTTATTGAAAAATAATATAGTCTGATATAATCACCGCTTACTCAATGCGTTTCCACTGAAAGCATAATGTGGTATACAGCACAAAAAGAAACAAGTAAAGCAAAATAAAACAGTAAATGCCAACACATTATAAAATGAATGTAACAATTCATCATGGATCATATTAAACTTTCATGGAATTCCGTATAAATAATTTCCTAATATCTTGATGCAATTGCAACCGATAAATGTAGTCATTCGAAAAATCAAGACAAACAATTGCCTACGTGGTAAAACATTAAATTAACAGCATCATCAACAAAAAAGAACCAAACGTATATGAGGAACACCCTATTAAAAAGTGAATCGTTCAAAATGTCAAAATTTAAATGTTGCTGGCCCGGTTTGACTAAGCCTGTTGACTATAGTGGTAAGTGCAAGCTACCATCCATTACCCCCTAACACCGGCGTCGTCGTAGACATGAAAATTATTATTAAAAACCTGTTTCTAGTGCATAAATGTAAGTCATTTCCGTAAGATGTCAGAAAATACTTCTCGTTTACAGATTCAATCAAACCGAGTTTTCAATTTCGTATTTCTTTGTTGTGGAACGATATTAACTATTTAGGAGAAACTATGTTAAGATTTGAGAACAACAGAATCCCTAAAGAAAGCCCAAAACCAGGCAAAATTGAAAATGCTGCAGGCTCAGTTTTATTGTGTTCATGGACTGAAGTGGTAATTGCAAGCTACCATTCACGCCCCCTCACCACCGGCTTAAGCAGAATAAGAATAGTAAAACTTCATATGGATGACATGCACGCCTATCAATTTATTGTGTATTTATAATTATACAAAACTATTTATATAGATGACATGCACGCCTATCAATTTATTGTGTATTTATAATTATACAAGCATATTTTTATCAGAGAATTCAAAAATAAAATAATTAAACAAAGAAAATCATGTAATAAAAGTTATGAATAACAATGTTACCATGAAATGTTTTGGCGAAAACAAAGGCTCTAACATCCGTAACTAGATAGCGAATTTCTATAGAGGTTTTGTGTCATAATAAACATTATAATAGGAAAGTACCAAAACCTTCTTTACACTAAGGAAGTTTAACTTTGACGTATGTAGTAAAAATGAATGAAAAAATATGAATATATATATATATCAAGATCGAATCGTCTGAGGTTTATCAGAATATTCTATTGCATTTGATTAAGATGTTTTTGATTAAGATAAAAACTGATCAGAAATCTGTCAACGGTTTGACCTTATGACACGTTGATTATATTTACAGACGCCTGATATCTGACCTTCTAATGTTTAATGCAGACAAATAATCAAAGATGATTAATATACCGCTAATGCGCTAGAAGAAATATCAAGAAAAATATTGTTGATTTTCTTATAATAATAATAATAATAATTGATATCTTGTAACTTATTTCAGGTCTTATCAATTTTCTATTAATTTTAATTTAAGATTATACGTTTAACAGTTTTTGTGCATTTACAAATAAACAGATATATGGAATGGTAGTCTTAGTTGCCAATTAAATAAATGTGAATTTGCCAAGTAAGCAAATGATTTCTTTCGGAACATAAGTTATTACCATTAAACTGTCAGAGCATATTGTGCGTAATCTTACAAAACATGCACCATATTTCCTTAGAAATCCATGTACTATAATATATTGCTAATGTTCTGAATCCAGGTTTTTGTTTTGTAATTCAATTGTTATAATAGCATCTAGCATAATTTTCAGAATTAAATATATAGATGTGGTACATTGCAAGGTTTAAATATTGTAACTGTTAACAAAGATCTATGGAAGTGGTAGACTTGCCTTTTGTAATCAAGAAGGATACAGTAAGAAAGTTTATATAAGCCCAACCCACTAAAATAATTATGTTGAAACAAATTTATCAAAGCGGAAATTGCAATCAAGCTGCTGGATCCACAATACTTGAACGCTGCTGATTAATTATATCTATGGATGCCAAATACCACTTGGTTTACATTTTGCTACCTTTATCAGAAACTACATACAACGTTATGTACTCAGATTCTAATTACCAAAATTGTTCAGAATTAATTATCACATTCTTAAGCTCTTGTTTCCCTTTCTACAGAAAGAAAAACAACCTATTTTTGAGGCTTAAAGGTGCCTCGTGTCCTGTTTTGATTGTGTTTGGTGTCCTACTGAGCTCCTTGTCGGCAGTCCTGTGTTGCAGGGTCGTGTGGAGAAGCGTTCTCCGAAGGCCGCCTTTGCTTATCTTGTTTTCATATTCAATGTGCTTTTAAAAAAAGTAAATAAGCGCCCTGTCCTGTTTTTGTTTGGGATCCTCCTGAGCTCCTTGCCACTGGTTCTTGTTGCTGGGTCGTGTGAAAGTTGAGTTTATTGAACACCGCATTTTCTTGTTTATCATATTTGATGTTACAATACTTTGGTGGTTCTTCTATAGGTATATATTTAACATGATGGTAATTTTCTTCATCTGCTAACTATTCTAGTGACACATTGTCTTTTTTTTCACTTGACCAATCTCTCATTATTAAGTCTCAAATCTAGAGAATTAGCAATAAGGGAATTCAATTCAACTCTTCTTAACGTTGGTAAATACGGCATAATGAGGGATTGATAGACAATTATTCTGAAGATAATAACTTGCAATTTAATTATTTCATCGAGTAATGAATCCATTCCTCTGTCTCGTGCCTTTGAAATGTTGCGGCTATTGTAGTTTACTGGATGAGCAGACCACTAAAGGGGACACAGGCGTCAATTATCACTCTATAATTGAATGTATTATGTAAAATGGTAATAATATCAGAACGTTCCACATGATATAATTTTTTGTTCCACTCAGTTTTAAAATAGAGAAAAACAGAATCCCGAAAAAAAGCCCACACACGGCACAATTGAAAATGTTGCAGGCGTGGTTTGATTGAGCCTGTTCATGGACGGAAGTGGTACTTGCAAGCTGCCGTCCACGGCCCCTTGCACGGGCTTAAGTGGCATTCAACATTAAGCATGAATTGGTAATATTTGAAGCATCCGCATGTGTGTTCTAAAATTTAAAGATTACCAAAGTATAACCACTTTTTCAGAAATTTATACTCACAGTATCATATGAGCCGTGTCAAGACAAAACCATCATAATGGGTTTGCGACCAGCATGGATCCAGACCAGCCTGCGCGTCCGCGCAGTCTGATCAGGATCCATGCTATTCACTTACAAACCCTATAACAAGTAAAGAAATTGATAGCGAACAGCATGGATCCCGATCAGACTGCGCGGATGCGCAGGCTGGTCTGGATCCATGCTGGTCGCAAACCCATTATGTTGGTTTTGTCGTGACGCGGCTCATATGTCTTTATTTGCAAATGTTTCAGGATGTAATGGACATCATCTTGGTGTAAATAGTTTTCTTATCGTCTGGCAAAATCGGATTGAATATGAAACACTAATACAAAATGTGATACATATGTTAAGATGCATGTTCTTTTGCTTTCATGACCAGACATAATAAAACAGAGTGTGTTGCTTTTTATTTACTTATTTGTCTTTTCAAAAATCTAAAGGGATCTCCTTTTCCAGGAATTCAATGTTTTAGATATTCCATGGTGGTAATTTACAAACTTTCAGAAACAATTTTCGCAAAAACAGTAACTGGCATAACTCTACGAATGATCTCTCAGATTATCTTGTTTAAATGTGTTAAGCTATTGACACACTATAATGCGTTTACACTGCTGTGATAGGGCGTCGTATAAGCGAACGCAGTGGGAAGCCGGGTGCTTTTACAGTGCTCACACTGCACTTTCACGTGAATATAAGTGCGATAACGACGCAGTGACATTTGAATGATTTCCGTGGGATCTCTGTGCAAGCATCACGGATACTCAAAGCGTTTGTACTGCGACGTCTTTTAGCATTTGCGAAGATCCATAGAATTTGGAGGAGCTCTTATGCCGCCGTTAAGGCATCAAAACTATAGAAGTTCAAAACATCCCGAATGTATTGGCGCAGACATCCTGATAAGAAAGTCGAAAAATGTCGGTTAGTATCTATAATAACCTCGGACTTAGTAGCCCTACCACGTGGTTTTAGATGTTAAAAGAAACGGAGAGTAACGAAAAACAAATGTATATGTTTGTCATAAAAAGTCTAGTTCGGTTCAATTATGATAAAAAATGTGTCTGACAATGATTATTAATATATAAAATGCCCACTGATGTACAGTTTTAAACAATAAAACAAATCTGATTAATGTCAAACGGTAGATATGTTTTGCTTTCGGTTTCACAACCATAATAATAAGTATATAAATAAATGTATTCCCTTTAAGTTTTCTTAATTTAAAAGACAAGAAAAAAGATCAACAAGGCAAAGGCAACGTTCACAGGACGCAGCCCCCGACACACTCAAGTAGGGCACCCATAAGGCACCAAACCAAAACATTGAAAAACTCCAAGCATAAAATTACTATTGTTAACATGTATTGCTCATTAGCGTACAAGCTTAGACCGAAATACTGCAACCCTTCTGCATATTAATACATTTGCATTCGTAGTACTTTTCCGAAGATTGACGGAAAAGGCCGGAAACATAAGAAGTTTTACTTTGAGTTTGGAGCTATACAACGACGACAGAGGGACATGGACCAAACGAAGCAAAGTTTAGTAACAAAATGGTAAGTATGTTATTCCTCATCATATATAAAGAACAAGATAAATACATCACTTACCGAGTTCTTTATCCTACCAATTATCAAACAGTTATCCTATGTACTTTAATTTATATAACCATAATGATTGTGTACCAAAATATTGTCTTATATAAACATGCTATGAATGTATCTTTTCGCGTTGATCACTAAAGCAGCTGGTAGGCAACTTTAATGTCAATATTATCGGGACATTTTTCTGTTTATATAAGCTAAAGGCTTCTTATGTTGTTAAATAACAAGAACATATATACGAGGGATGATAAAAAAAGTACCCGAGTCTGGTAATTGTCATGTTCAATTTATTCAGTTTAATATAACTATCTATGTAAAATTCAATGTTTTATCCATCAAATAATGAATTAAATAAACGTATTCATTTAACTTCATGTAAAAGGCGGTATTTTGTTTTCTACTTTTTATTAGCCAATGCACCATTCAGACACTGTATCCATTTTGGCAGATTGTCAGATGCCTGTCTTTTGGAAAAAAACTGCTATTACTTACAGTACATGCCACAAAAAGGTACACTGCGAAATAACATGGAAAAAATCATTCGATAATCACGACGAAAATTGTAAATAATAAATAAATAGACCCCCCTTAGTAACAAAACCACAAAAACATTTGTCACTGCATTTCTTGACAACTTGACAACAAAGTGTCCGTGGAGAAAACGTTGCATTAATTATTGATAAAGAAAATTAAATTACAAGTAGTGTATATGAGCAAATTGTCTAGTAGCATTTCATTTAACCTCATTAAGTAAAGATAAGAATGGAAAATGGTTATAAATGAATCCCTTTTTTGCTTATATCCAAGTTGATTATCTTGATACGAAAAGATTGATAATGTCAGGAACAGAATGTATTGCCAATAGAATAAGCTTTTATTGACAAACAACGCGATAATTAATAGTGCCATGACTCAATTAACGATCTAATTACTAATTTAAATTACAAGGCTTTTTTGAAACAAAAATATGTACCGATTTGTACGCATGAACACAAATCAACAACCGTGTAATGATTATTATAAACGACCTAGAAATATCATGTTTAAGGACGAATCCTCCTCCAAATGAAATATCTCTATTTTGAGGAATATTTAAAGGGAAAGACAAGGTTAGAATAAAAACTTGATTTCAGAAAAAGAATACTATAAATAATAAGTCTGCAAATTTTCTGCCGCCAAATAATAATATTAAACGAATGATAACAAAATTTAAATCGCTAAATCACCGATTTCTACAAATCAGTAAGCGCGGCCATGTTTGTGTATTGGCCGTATAAAAACAGGTGCGCGTGATGTCATATCCCCACATCTTTAGATTCATGATAAATCTAGTTGAATCGTAAGGAAATATTAATGACCAGACAATTTAATTTTCACAGGAGGTGTAGAGGAGATTTTTTATGGTTCAAAATACGTAACAATATAAAAAAAAAAAATAAAAAAAAATAAATAAAGAAACGTACGGCTAGCCAAAAGTTCTAGCCGTACGTGAGTCACGAACGACTAGCCAGGACGCACTGTACGTATTGTCTAGCCCACGGCACTTTTCAAAATTATATGGAAGTCGAACGTTATAAAATTGTTGATTTTCATGCTTATCATTTGTTGTTTTATTTGTATGAATTATTAAATCATTTTTGTTAATTTTAAGCACATGGATCGAACTGGGTCCCAGGATCGAATAAAAAATGATCGGAGTGGAATAAATAAATAAAAAGAACATTGAATGAAAAAAAAACGGTGAAATGCAAAAATAATTATATAATTTTCAAAACAGTAGATAAATATCGAACATAAAAGCACAGTCAATCAATTAATTAGCCTTAATTAAAACCTATCCAGGGACTGACAATAGAATTTTAGAATGCCTTTCACGGAACATGCAAACTTTCCTTGATGGACAAACTTCTATACAGTACCGTCGGTAATTGTCGCAATTATCAAGAGCCTAACAACAATCATTTTCAGTGTTTGTTGTTGTTTTTTTCATATAAAAGGTGTCGAGAATTAAACTTAATGAAACATAAAAGGATTATTATCAAAATTTTGTAAACTATTTCAATTGGTGTAAATGCAAGCAAAGGCTATTTTTTTTCTCGACATCTTGCGATGACAAAGATCGATATATATAGCGATCAAGGCGATTAATCTCTAAAAAGTTAACATCCAAAGACAATTAATGCTGTTTCTTGGTTAAAATCCTCGCTTAAAGTCATAAAATAACATATGCATTTTCGACTTCCATAAAATTTTGAAAAGCCAATACAGCGTGTCCTTGCTAGTCGTACGTGACTCACGTACGGCTAAAACTTTTGGCTAGCCGTACGGGCCCGTACGCTAGCCACTTCCATTATAAAAACCATACTAAAACGTGTTCTTAATAGTACATATAATTAAATTGTTGCAGTTTGATTCTGACTTTCAAATTTAAAGGTGTGAACATATGTTATAATTGATGTACACATTTCAAAAATATAAGCAACTCTTTTGAAAAGTAAATTGTTAACATGTCTGTCAACGTATGATGCTGCGCATCTGGTGTGTGTATTTGCGTTTATTTATACTCGCCACCGGTTGCCCATATGGGCGAGTCCTCCAGAAGAGTATTAGTCATTTTATTTTTTGGAGGATAGTGCAATTACAGATACAGAAAGATGCCCCAATTCCAGAAGCTTCTCCTGGTTCTTTAGCGTGCCAAGTGTTTAAGCACCCATACACGGGACCTCGATTTAAAGTCTCATCCGAAAGACTGATTAGTAATTTTAGTTGGCCAGCCCGGGAATCGAACCCACAATGTCGAGATTACAAGTCTCGCGCTCTAACCGATTGAGCTATGCGGGCTGGTGAATTGGGCTGCGCATTGTAATCGTAGCCTAATATTAACTGCAGGCAAATCATTTTTATTGGCTGCTCAAAAGTCTAATTTGCATAATTTATTCACACAATTGCTGGTTCTTACTACTTATGTCTAATACTGCGCATTGTCCATTTTAATTGTTCCTAATTTGCACCAAATGCTCCTGTCACACTGTGTACTGACGATTTTTATTGCTCCTTGTATGCCTCTGTGCCGACAGACCTTTTGATCATGCACAATGTTGCCCTGATTGGTTAATCACCCTTGTCAAATATTCTAATGACGAAATAGACATCTATTTTTTTACGCTTCATCAGTGAACTGAATGACCTTAGGGGGAATTAGATTCCACACCTGTCAAATTATACTGTAGTAAATTACAGCACGTCATAAAATAGCAACACATTTTTTTCAGTTACCAATAATCATTTTAAATATTAAGTAGATTTATGATTTTTTTGTTTTATTGGATTAAATTTACGGTAGTAGAAATGCGTATCTGTCGGGGAAAGGAATTCGGTAAGTAGATATATATTGGATTTAGTTGATATTTTACCTGAATAAAAGATACATGACCGGCGATGTACCCTATTTGGACAGCTTGTCTAGCGAAAATTAAGTACAAAATAAAAGGTCGGATATATCGTCAATTTGAAGAAATTTCTCATAGTACCCAAATTAAATTTATGGTTTATCTTTGAAAATTAAGCAGTCATTGCTTAAATCATGTGGTGGGATCATCAGCAAGCTTGAATATCGGAGAAATAATAATTAATGTCGCGGCGTCTTCAATTAATTAATTAAAGCAATTCAGTTCCATATGATGTTTTCATAAATAATATATAATGTACGCAATAAAATTAATAAGTTCTTTATCAAGATATATTTCAGTTGTACCAGCGTGTACACCTATACCGGAAGTGGGTATAACACGTCACAATCTCGGTCTCGTCTGTCTCGCGAGAATGACAGAACGCCAAAATGGCGGCGCCCATGAACTTATTTCTCATTAAGGGCAACACACCACACTAAATGAAGCCACAGCTTCGAATGGCCAGGGAGGATTTCATGGATATAGTGCCTATTGTGGATTTAAATGACTGGTTGTCTTTAAAATGCATTTTCAGCATGAAATTTGTTTTTGTGACATGTAATATGATCATTGGCAAATTCGAAAACATTGTTAGAAATCACATGCTGATAATTATTGATGTCAAGGTCGCCATTGTTTGTAAACATTGCTTTTAAACAGCATGCTCGGTGAAAACAAGTAATTTAACAGGGGGGTACAAACTTTCAGCAATAGCAAAAAATCTACAAGGCCAAGCACCTATTTCTTTGTGATATTTTGCATGCATAGGGAGTTGCTAAAGCAGTGACAGAGTTTCTGTAGACCGTATATTTGCAGGTATTTTTTGCTGGAGGGACGACAAATGTTGGTTTGGGTCTCGGACCACTATAGATTTTTGGCTTTTACGGAATGAATTGGATTTTTTTTAACTGCCTGACTGTTACACATGGGATGATTTCATTACAGATTTGCAATGTTATGACATATATGTTCTTAACAGAATGTGTTTTCTTTTTCCAGGTTGTGTAGTTTGGGATCAGATTTATCAGACATATTGCTTGTAGGACATTGACGGAAGAAACTTGAAATTTAGTGTGGAGTGCTACCAAGTAAAAAATAGTGTCTTAAAACACGAATACACCGATAAACACTTTCCTTACTAGCAGACGACAGGCTTTTCTTATCAGTAGGTTTTCGAGTAAAGATAACCGGTTGCGTATCTCACTATATAAATCGTATGTAAAATGGGCTGACATATGGTAGGTTTAACAGTTAATTTATATACTTTTGTGTCAAAAGATATGTAAAATTATATACTGTGACAAAGCTAAGATCCCAAGCTTTCCATTGATGTAATAATTTTTAAAATCGGACATTTAATCACAACAAACTAGCGGTTTAAAATTGGCTCAATTTGTATTGTTTTAGCGTATGAGATACCAATTTTACTCGAAGACAAGGGAAACAACTCGTATTTTTTCACTCGATATACCTCGGTTATTTACCTAGTTCATATGAAAAGTGTTTATGGGTGTATTTCTCTCTTATAGGGTTGATGTCAATAGGAAAACTGTCATGGTTCCTCTTTTTAAATGATGAATATTTATATTAGACAGACATCAATCCATCCATTCCTATTCCTTTAAAAGCAAATATTGTCCACTGTATTGAAATTTATGGTCGTGTGTTCATACCCATAAAGGCTTGCTTTCAATGGGTTGACGTATGAGAAGGACCACCGTTTATCCGTGCGTGATCGGAAGAAGCGATTATATGGGTTGGTATTACCGGAGATTTTGCATCACTTGGTTCCAGCAAGCGAAGTAGTACTGACCCCTGGTGTTGCTTTACGTTTGTATCAAAATCACGTGTCCTGTTTCGACGCAATATGACCGAAATGGTGCCGTGCCGATAAGACCAAAAAAACAAAAAAAAAACAACAAAAATAAAAATTCAAATAAAAAAATCGAATTAACAAAAGAACAGCTTAGGGATCTCAACAAAGCATGAACTACTTGTGACTGTTAATTCAATCTTTTAGTGGGAAATTATCATATAATTTTTTTTTAAAAAGTTATGTTAATATCACGGCTAGACAATGACGGGCTTACCAAACCTTTTATTATCATTATCTTTTAAAAAACATTAAGGTAGGTCTGAGTCTCGCTGAAAAAATGTTGTAAAAACCCAAAGAGGTTGGTAAATAAGAGATAAAAGGTATCACTTAATAAATAACCTCCAAAACATTAAAATTCAAATTCTTATTGAGCTTGTTCACGGATGGTACTAACGTCCTCCCTATCACTTGGTGAACATTTTAACATGAAACAGATAACCTTAAATAAACAAAAAAAAGTTTAAAATGACAGTTTTTTTTAATAAATAAAATACCATTTTCCGACTTAAAAGTTTTCAAGCAGTTTATCGTTTTGCTTTTTGTACACTGCAAAGTAACGATCCATTTGTCATGAGGATGAGTGCGTTTATGCTTAAATGTTGGCAAAGAAACGTTGGATATACATTTAAACTCTTTCTGATATATGATTAAACCTACAAGAATTAAACAAAGTATTAGTCAACATGAAATGATTTCTTTATCAGTAATACAGTAATGACAATGTGACAATATGCTTTAATTATTTTAGCATATATTAAGGAAATGCACGAAACAAAGGCTACGGAAGCAAGAGAAGGCTAAGTCATGATCATTATTATAATTATAATACATTACTGTTTCATACATTGACAATTACATGTGTATTATAATATCTGCAAAACTATATATTGAAACAATATACACTAGTGATCTTACTTAATTCAACTAAATCATTTTAAACATATAACATTTCCTAATGATTATGTAAGAAACTGTTCACCGTTATAAATATATAACTTGTTCTTAAGATTTCATCATGAATCTATAAAAGTACAAAACAACAAATGACAACAACACACTATAACACAAAACTGCACAGCGTTCAGGTGTGACTGTAGTTTAGATTAGACCAAATTCAAGAAATTAAGCATATAGTTTCAGAGTGATAACAATTATATTATTGTAATAATGTGTTTTAACCATAAGGATTTGTGTCTATATCTTGAAAATCTAATGTGAACAAAATCATTTGTTACAAATTTCTGACCAAAAACTCCGGTTTTATAGTAAAAAACTTGGTATAGATGAAAATTTATTCATAATAATTAGTCGGAGGATGCAAGTTTAGTTTTATTAATAACTTAAAGAACCCGTCACGTCTTTTTTGCATTTTGTCATATTTGAGAAAAGTTTTTTTTTTAACAGATATGTTTTATTAGTAGTAATTAGCATAATGTTTAGTCTTGATATTTTCGGTAAAAATAGTCTAAAAGTTCAAAGAGTAGCATTTTGTTGTCACCAAAAAATATATAAATTTACATTTCACATATCTTATGCAGGTAAAAAGCTTTTTTTTCTTTTATTAACAATATCTAACAAAATGAAAAATTATGACTGGTCATCAACATTATCGTCAAGATCAGAAATAATCATTCATCTAGGTATATCTATAAATTCATATATTATTAAGTATAGTAATAAAGTTGGTAACTATAACTAACAAATTTATTTTTACATATTCAGATAAAAACATATCAGGTCTGATAGGGAAGTACCATCATCACACTTTATCATTATCATAAGTCACATATCATAAATATCACCATCATTATGATCATCATCAATATTTATCATCATCATCATCATCACTAATGATCATCACATTATCATCATCATCATACAGAATCAGCATCATCACCTACCCTTACATCATCGGCATCATCATCATCATCATCACCACATACAATTGTATGATCATTTCAGGAACATTTCTTATCCTTACACTATTTTTTCTGCTATATACGGCTTCTTCTTGATGTTTTGTTTTAATTTCTTCATTTGACAGTTTGAGATCATGAATTTGATGTTTTTTAGATTTATTATTTATTTTCTCATTTCTTCTGTTGATTCATTCACGTTTACAGTGACCATTGCATTTATTTCTTCCTTTAAATTATCTTTTATCACAGATGCTATTTTCAAAGTATATTGGTCAGTTAGGCTTATTATTTCTACAGCATTCCTATATGTGATTTCACCATAGGATGGGTCACATGTGGAAATCCCAAATTAAACATTTGAGGAACCATTCGCATAGGCATAGTCTGTATCTGGGGAGGAAGTATTGTACTAGTACATTGCATTACATATAAAATGCTATCATTTTGGTCTACAGTTTTGTTACTGCCTTCCATTTGAGAGTTTGAAAAAGTTATGTCACTAGGATTTGGTATATGCTCCTCTATGTCAGATTGTTTACTACCCTCAATGTCTGTCTGCCGGTAATTCTTTTCAGAAATAATGTTGTCCTCCGGAGAGGATACCTTTCTCGTAGTAGATGAGCTCCTGCTTCTTTGTTGTACGAGTGCCAATGTTTTCTTCTGTATTTTCGCTTTTTCTGTTTTTTGTTTTGGACCCATCCAACTTGTTTTATTTCTTTTATCAAAGTTAAATTGTGCGCACTGATGACAAATAATCTTAGATTCAGTTTGGGATTTATATGTGTTTATGTTAGTGTTCATCAGCAGTTTGTAACTGAATACTGTTCGGTCGTTTTCGGACAGCAGAATATTTTTCGGATAGTGGCCTTTTATAAAGTCACGATTTTTACATATTTTGTATATATTTATTCAAGTCATATTACTTTACTACCATTTTTCGCATTAAGTATTCATCCGTTTTTATTATAATCATTTGTGAAGACAGTAGTAACAAAATTCCTTGCTATCAACGAAGCTTATGAAAAATGATTTAAGATTAATGTGCCTATACAAGACACATAAAATAAATCAGAGCGGGACTTGAAATTTTCGTTTTAAATTTAAAAAAGAAATTAATTCTTTTTTTTTCGATTCTTTTCAATTTTTTAAATCCCTCTTTTCATAAAAGTAATCGAGAAAATTAATAAAATTTAAATTTTTGGGACAAAAAACGCATTGTAGCCCGGGGTTTAAATTTACTTTCTTTCTAAAAAAATTTTAAAACAAATTTTGGGCCAAAATTTGAAAACCCCAAACGGGGCATTGGCTTTTTTTGGGAAAAAACATTAAAACTTAAACCGGTCTTTTTGAAAAAATTTAAGTTTTGGGCCCAAAAGGTTTTTCTTTCTTATTTCCCCCCTATTTGAAAGTTTGAGTGTGATAAGCTTTGTTTATAAAACGTGAAAATTTTAGTCTATTTTTAAGGGCCAGATCAACAAAATGTATGTAAACACAAAAAACAAAACGCACGTTATTTAAGGTTGGATATTGTTGGGTCTGATGTTACGCTTTCTACAAATAAATTTGAATATTCTTCATTTTAAAATGAATGCCACATCTAACAACTTTCCCTTATTTCATTACAAAATATATAAAAATGTGCATGTCAATATATGCGATACATATTTCAAATGAATATGATAAAACTTGTTTATTTGAACAATTGAATTGTCACTTACAAGTTAAAGGCAAACACTACGAATAATTCTTACAATTATTTGACAAATCTTAAAATTTTTAATCTATGTTTCTACTGCCCACAGCCTACCATATGTTGTTTCAATATAAAATAAAGATTAATTCGGAAAAAGCCAACATGAAAGAAATATGTTCATGGCATCGAGTGGCGAACGTATGAAATTATTGCTAACTGGAAATAACGTACTTGAAATACAACATGATATTTTTTCCGGAACATTTTATTCTGTTTACCAACTGTTTTTATTTGTGAAGAATTACAAAAACTTTCTACGTTACAACTTATCTTAGTTTTATCCATAATATTATGAAAACCTCATTATTTTACCACTATTAAATTGTATTTGAACATTTTATCAGATGTACACTTTTATAGCTTTATACACTTGAAAAGCACTCTACTCACTACCCAGTTTTCTTGACATAATTGGAGGTGAAATATTTATCCTTGCCTTCATCCGTTCATTATAGCAATAATGTATGTTCACTTTCTCACTCTGTTTTAAAAATACCTATTTTATTGTGCATATTTACATAACAATACAAAGTACTTAAACGCCCCCGACTCAAATCGACTCAAATCGGGATAAGAATCGCCCCTGTTTAAAGTAATTACTATTTTATTTTTTTTTATTTTTATTAGTGCTTTACTTGATCTCTGTAAAATTAAATATTGTGTATTTAGGCTTTTTTTATATCTCAGTATAGCTTCTTTAACATACTGATTCCTTTTGACTTATCATATACATATAATAGGAAAAAAATAAATAAGGAACTTTGCGAATTATAAAAATTTCGGCAAATATATAAGCAAACAAATGCATGTTTACAGATTTAAAGTTTAATTTTAATAGGATATATAAATATTATGATAAAGATAGAAATAATAGTATTATACTATTGATGATGTGAAAAAGAAGTTAATGTCTGCTTCAAACTTGTATTTAGTTTATTATTAATTGTACTTAAGTTTATACAGAATTTATATTAGTTCGCTTATGTATGAAGCTATTTACTTATTGATACACTTTTCCGTTCCTAAAAACAACCATTACTTTTAATCTTCTAGCTGAAGAAAACAAAGAATTTCCATCAACTAGGTTACGCAGCAAGAGATTCTTAGATTATATGTCCGACGTTACCCACTCGGCCATCCTCACTCAGAGTGATTGTGGAGTTATTTCAGCTGAATAGCTCACAGAAAAGAAAAATGTACAAAATATGTTTAGTCTATATACGGAATAAAAATGGCTAACTGGTTAATTTAATTTTCTGAATGATGTCAAATGTTGCTGGCTAAATAAGATATACCCCAAGTTTTATATCAGTCCCTAATGATATCAAGACTTCATTTCAGTACATGATTATGTTAGGCGTGTATTCGACATTAAGACACACTGTCACACTTACAAAGATATCAAATTAAAACCTACGTACAGATAATTTCACAGTTTTGTATCATATACTTGTAAAAGATGCATAAAATAGTCATATATGAATTATTGCTTATTTATGAGATGATGAAGCATGCAAGATATTGATTATAAAATAATATACATAATTTCATTTTGAAGCAAAATATATATATATAACATGCACTTGTTTGATAGACATGTACATAAAACGTGGACACAATTTCCTGGCTTCGATTTTCTAATTGAACAAATTGACAATGACAAAAGATGCTTACGAAAACAATTGATTTGAGAATTGTGAGAAAATATATTGTGGAAACATTTGAAGAAATAGTCATCCATTTATTTTAGCTCTTAAATTTAAAATTAAAAATTGTTAGACCTTGACTGCATCACATATAAAATCAAGGTAATCAGAAGAAATAAAATGTTAATTTCGATAATTACGAAAGGAAGCATTATGCAAATCATTATTAAAAAGACATTTTGACTGATGCCATGTCCTTTTAACCCGATCAGAAAACTCATATGTTCAACATAAGCCGTTACGGATCTATTTGACACTTTCTGATGTCGGTTGTGAAAATTCAATGCTATGTTAAATTACACTTATTAAAAATATTTACAGCCCTTTGATTCGATCTGATTTGTGTATCCCTGATACGAGAATTTTTTCCATTTTCTTCTTCAGTACTATGTAGACTTACTAACAAGATGTTATTTTGTAACAGTCAACTAAGCCGATATATATCTACATGTTGCACAATCTTTAAATTCGCCAAAAATGGCAATTTAAATATTTCAGGATGGGTGAGACACGATATATTTTAGTAAAATCAATTTTTTATATTCGAGAATGAACATGACTAATTCCGCTTTCGCAATTGTAGAATGCTTTAAGGAATTCTTGTGAATATGAAATCTTCATACAAAATAAATGATATACAGAAATTATTTTGTTACATGTACAGAACAGTTCTTTAGCGAATCAGTAAAATTATAACAAAAGCTTTCCGTAATATTTAGTAAATATATACATAAATTTAGAATTTCCTATACCTCATTAAAAGACACTATTGATAAAAATACGGTCACTGGTTTTCTTTAGCAAGTACCAAACGACTCGTATTCGTACTTTGACTTATATAACAATTATTTTTTCAATGATTTTGTAACCGAACTATTGCCTTATATAAATTTACCCATTTACGTTGGTCGTTAACATCAGGGGCGAATATTAGATTTTTAATAATTGCATTTTTACATCATAGATTTATTAGTGTAAATAATATATAGCAAAAAAGACGAAAAAAAAAAATGTTTGTAAGTATATTAGTTCAGTGAATATAAAACCTACTTTTAACTTTGTGGATGTTACAGGAAAACCACAAACTCTTTGGGCCGTCACTAATACCCTTTTTTCAGACGATTGAAACCAACTTACAAGACATGCTAAAATATGTTATTGCTCAATAGATATATGTGTCTTGTTCTGTTCTGTCGTTATCTTTGCCTATTAGTTAGAGCACACAAACATTCAAAACGCGTCAATTTAATTGTAGTTTGTCTTGTATAAATTTACATTTTGATCTTCAGTGCCTGTTGCTAAAATATATTGTAAGAGACAGTGACTTATTCAAATAATTTACTTTTTGCTTTGATAGCTTAAGTGTCAGTTTTTAAACAAATTCTAGGTTTTGAGTATAAGGAAACCTAAGCTAGGACATTTATTTACAAATGAGATACAAAATATTCAAGAAATGCTTTACACTTACCTGTCAGGATTCCTGACCATTCCTCAACCATTCATGATTTTGTTGATTTCAAGTATTTATAATATTTTTTTGTTAAATGAAGGTATTAGTACTATATTATAGGGACATATTGAGATTGTAGGACTATATAGGACACCATAAGGAGGTTTATACTTTAAGAAATGATTAATTTACTTACTTTGTTTATCCTGGCAACAAAATGGCCGACAAGAGTTGTCTACCTTGATTCAAAACTTTAAAATGCTTATATTTTCATAAACATATACAAATACTTACCATTTTACATGTAAGAACAAAAAAATGTTAATCTTTATTTACCTAAGATTTAAGTTTATTTCAATATTTAGCTGGTATTGCTGTATTTCATAATAATCTCGATGACCAGTATGACCTCTGAGTTTGTCAGGAGGGAAAATTCAAATTCCTGGCACTAGAATCTTTTTATATCAACAGTTCATTTTTCCTAAGCTTGAACTATTATTATTTTTGGTCCAGATGTTTAGTACATTGAGTTAAGCATGTAATTCAAGTGTTCATTGCATATTTTGTTATTTGTTTACCATGTAAATGTACATTTTTCTAAATTATTCCTGTCAAGATGGCCCGACATTTAAGAAATTCCTGCCAGTCGGCCAGGACAATTGGGACATTATGATTGGTCAATTTTGACAGTCCTGGCAAGTTTAGAGTCTATGTAAGTAGCCATGCCAGGCTGTCTTTACTCTTCATTTTGGCTTCAAATCTTGACAGTCGTGAAAACTAATGACAACTTAGAAATTTGGTAATTCTCTTATTTTATACAAACTGTCTATTATTTGTAATGAATATCTGGTGCTCTTCAGAGGTTGAATAAAAACAATGTTTTGGAAACTTTGTTATCCCAATAAAAGTTATTATTTTTCAACAGTTTTGAACTTAGCCTTACAATATTTCAAGAGAATACATTTTAGGAAATTATAGTTCATTTCAACTTTCTTAAAAATGCATTTTATTACAAAGCAAAATAAACCGAATTTCCCATCTCAAGCAGAACATGTTTACGAATCTTTGAATCTCAAGAAATAGTGTCTTCCCTGATTAAAATCAATTTATTTATATTTCTAAGAATTTTCGTAATGAATGATGTTAAAGCAAATTACAGAAAAGAGGACATTTATTTGCGTGCAGACGTTTTACCTAATTAAAATAAACAATATTAATATTCGCAACATTTTGGTGCTTAATTTAGTTAAAAGTAATTTGCTATTAAATTAGTGAAAAACAATATGCATTTGCCATTGAAATCGAGGAAATGTTTTTTTAACATAGAACTTGGTAGGCAAACAAATAACATAAGCAAATAGAAAAAAAGTATATAAACATGCTTTTTATACAATCATATATTATAATAATAGTTTTGCGACCGTGTCTGTCTAGAATCGTGAAAAATATTTTAGAGTTTCTTTCTCCTTTTGCAAAGAAAGTCTTTATTTTTTATTACTCATTTATGTAAAACCGGTTAAAAGCTGATAAGAATTGTATGAACCATTGCACAGTAAAAGAAAAGAGTATAGATAAACCCTCCTAAAAAAACAAAACAAAAAAAAAACAAAAAAAACAAACAAACAAACAACAAAAACAGTTAAAAAAACAAACAATTTCGCTGCACTACTTGAAAACCGACTGTCCTAAAAAGAGAACGTTGTATTAATTATGCAATAAAAGAATTAAATTACAATTCATTTTAATTAGTTAATTTGAAATTAGCATTTGATTTAAACCTGATTAACTAAAGCTTAGAATAGGAAATACGTTATAAGTGAATTCAATCATTGCTTATATCCGTGTTAATTATCTTGAAATACGAAGAGATTGATAATGTCAAGGACAGAATGTTAATTGACAATCGAATTAGCCTTCATTGTCAACCAACACCATTATTTAACGTTCCATGTCCCTGGCAATTATCTAAGGACTTAAACATGTTTAACACATTCATTGGCTTTTATTAAAGTAATTATTATAATATTATTAATCTAGAAAATAAATATTATTACCTTTACAAAACCACGCGCGTTTTAATAGTTATTTAAAAATTTTTATCCTTAATGATTTTTATTCCTTTTCGGTTTTTAAATTAATTTATTTTTGTTTTTAAAGATACTAAACCTGCATGTTTTCGTTGCATAACAGCATTTTTATATTTTGTTTTGGGACCAATACCTTATTTTAGCCAAATGAGATTATTGTTAGTTTTATAAAAAATGTGGTAGTATAGGTCATTTCGTCTTGATTTTGTTTTCTCTTTTCTGAACATTGTGCCAGATTATAAATGGAATTGTAGAATTGTAAAAAAGGCTTTTGCAACTTAAAATAGAGAGAAATTAGAATCCCTAACGAAAGCCAAACACGGCAAAATTGAAAATGTTGAAGTCTCGGTTTGATTGAGCCTGTTCATGGACGGTAAAAAATGGAACCTGTAAAGAACACAAAAAAAATATTGAACAAGTTATTGAACATGGTGCTGATTTGATTTTAATTCTAAAAAACAATCAAAACACTTTTTTCGCTTAGTATTGGTGGTCAACCCGTAATTGGAACAGATGTAACAAAAACATTAATTTGAACAATGGGAGCAATGACAAGATAATTAAGGACGCATCATGCAAATCATTTGTTAACAGACATTCTGACCGATGTCATGTCCTTTTAATCCGATCAGAAATTTCATTAGTGTGAAATTAACATTACGGGTCTATTGACATTTACTGTTGCTGATTGTGAGGGCTCTATGCTAAATAAATATTCTTGATTAAATAATACAGGGATTTGATTTGATATGCCATCTTCTAAATATGATCTATGATATTCAGGTCATTAATGAAAAATGAAATCGTATTGAGAAAATGAAAGAAAACAACTAATTACGAAATTATTTGCTTTATAAAATACAAGTGTATTGTGTTTGTCCACTCCTATGTGTAAATATGCTTAAGATTCTATCTTAAGTAGATATTCTTAATTAAATAATATAGGGCTTTGATTTAATATGTCATCTTCTCAATTTCATATCATGACTTAAAATGATAAGTTATGGAAAAATGTAAAGTCGTATATAGAAAATATAATATTTAAATCTAACAATGGATAACATTATATAACAATAATGGAATTATCTGCTTCATAAAATAATATACAATTGCATGGTATTGTTCACTCTTTGTGCAAATGCAGTGTGCAATACTCAGTATACTCTAAATTACCAATAACAATATCATCTGATCTCAATACTGTCAGTGTATAGCTATCTAGAAAGCAACACAATTATGTTTCTGACTGAAGTTCGTATAATATACCTGTTATCAAATGAGAAAAGCAAGCATTTTCTGCATCAGTCCTATGAAGACTTAATAATGATATTTTTGTTACAGTCAGCTAGGAAATATTGATTCACATTTTTGCACATCTTCAATTCTTAAAGGTTAGCAAAAACCTAAAGTGTTTTAAAAAAGTCCCGGACAGGAAAATCATAAGCTTTTATACTTTTTGCCCCAAACCCAAATTTTGTGTAAATATTTTTATCATAATTTAAAAATATCGAATAAAAATATGTTTAAACCAAATGCAATAAGCGGTGCTTATAACTTGATCATATATTATGTTCAAATAACTTGATTGTTCGTCTTATCTCTTAATGCATCACAACTCCGCATTAAGGAAGCATTTTTTTGGTTAAAAAACAGAATAAAAGAATAACAAAGTCAATAAAAGATATATCAGGATGATATATTACACGATATTGATATAAGAATATTTTTCTTAATCCAATCTCGAAACAAGCTTTAATTTGTAATTTTTTCCATAAATTTGAAATATGCACTTACTTTGACTTTCTCCGCTTTGACAATATGACATTGCTTGTTAAATGCTTGTGAATTTAAAGATTTACATAAATAAAATTAAGAAACATTTTTTACTTAAATATTTAAAAAAGGATTATTCAAATATTTCATGAAATTTTATAACTTTTTTCCCTTTTAATGCGGTTTCCTGCATTGCAAACACGGTCGCTAGTTTCTTTCACCATTATTAAATATCAATCGACTCTTCTTTATATTTTGATTTGTATAACCATAAGTTTTTTTTTCAACCGACACATTGCATGGACATATAAATTTGCTTATCTACGTTGGTCGCTGTAACAGCTGGATGTAAGTTTAATTTCAATATTTTCAAGATCGTTTTTTGATTATGTAATCTAACAAACGTTTGAATAAGGATAAATTGACAAGACATGGTCTACACAGTGTACTTCTTGTGTTGTTTAATTACAAAAATATACAAGTCATGTATTTACCAGACTGAGTATGGTTACTGTCCTAGATTATGATTGGTTCAGGTGGAGCATTATCGACAATATGAAATTTTATACAAAAATCAGCTAGCGTAAGATAAAACAAAACAATAAACTTGTATTAAGAAACATCAATTATATGATAGAACTGTCCTTGTCATTAGTCATATACCCGAGGGTCCGTATGTTAATGGACAATATACCATTTCATGACTATTTTTATGAATAATTGCATTATTTAATGTATGGGTTATTTTTGTAAAGATGATATTACAATAAAATATAAAAGTTCTTTTTGCATATATACATATTCTTACTCTGGCTTACAAGAAGGAAATGTTATTCTATATGGAGATTTGGGAATATATATTGAAATCAACATATGCATCATATTTATAAATCATATCAATATTTATTAATATGAGCATACCATCGAATATGTCGGACAATTTTCAAGATCAAGACAAACAAAAAAGGAGATGAAGTAAAAATAATTTCTTTACTATGTTCGTTAATATATTAGTTTTAGGAATAGGGATCACCTTCATAGATTTTTTTTAGATTTTACAGGAAAGCGCAGAATTTGTGGGCGTGCAATCAGACTAATCAGAAGGTTGAACGACTGTCCGTGTTATGATACGCTAATACTCAACATCGCCTTATATGTAACTTGTTCTGTTCTGTCGTTATCTTCACATTTTATTTGGAGCAAACCGACGTTCAAACATTTGACACATTTAACTGTATTTTTTGCTTATATAACTTAACAATTTTTTTTACCTGAATAGAAAATTTGATAACATTTTATTAAAATGAAGAATAATAAATTGTTTTCTTACTACACCGTGGGTGTTTTACCAGTTATGTAATATGTTGCAGTCAGACAATGGTTCTCCTAATACGTTAAAGTATACCAGAATATATCAAACAATTTTACACTTACAGATAAATATATCAGCTAGGAATATTTCAAATTATCACATTGCTTTTGTTTGATATCTTCAGTGCGTATTGCCAAAACATATTTGACAGGAATATACATATTTTTTTTCCAAATGCAAAAGTACCCGAATTATTATCTCAAGCTTAAGCAATATTTAGGATCTTAGATACTAGTGCCTGATGATTATAAATCATTAATTTATATTTTCAGCCTTTCGTAATGAATGTTCGTGAAGCCACATATAGCAGAGACGACATGTGCGCGCAGACGCTTACTAAATAAAATAGATAAATAAATAAATACAGTATAATGTCCGAACATACGGTGCTTGAATAGTGAGAATATTTGCTATAAATAAACATATGCATTTGAAATTCACATCGAGAAATGTGATGTATATCAGATCATTCTGTTGTCTTTTCTTAACATTGTGCCAGATTGTCAATGGAATTGCAAGAAAAAATTGTGCAACTTCAATCCTATTAAACGCATCTATCTTCGTTTACGATTCCGTATTTTGAGTTATGTTTATTTGTTATGTATAATCTTGGTTATTACCACTAATTAATAGACAGGGATATTCACGAATGAATAGTTAACATTTTGGTGAGAAAAATATATTGAAGTCTAAATACTTGGTAAAAATTATACCTTTATGATGATGGGAACATTTGCCTATTTAATCTAATACACTTACTTACAAAGCGCAAACTGTTTACTATAATTTTAGTAAAAGGGCAGTAATTCAAATTGATAATATTTAATAAAAAATATGGTTACTATTAAGCCGTTTCAACTGCTGCATCAAAAGATTTCATATTGATATAAGCGGTACAAGTTGTCTTTTATAGTTTTATTTTTATTTTTCCGTGAGTGTTGGGTATCAATAACACATCTTTGTTCAGACACGTTAAGATATGATTTAACATTCCAAAGTTAATCTGGAAAAATATTCATTAGTTTCCATTTAATGGCTTTACTTTTAATTAGATATATTACCGAAATGCTTTATATTTATATATTGCGATAGCTTGCTTAATTATTATTTGAAATATATATTTTAATTATATGTTATATATTGTACAAGATAATACCAATTTTGATAAAAGTAATTGAATATGATTTAAGTTGCAAAAACTATCCGTATATGCCATTGACAATCTGGCACATTGTTGAGAAGAAGTCAGGATTAAAATCAAGAATCAATTGAAAAATGTAAAATGAATGTATTATGTAAAAAGAAAAATGTAAATAAACGGGCATTAAAAGTGGTTCCAAAAATTATTTATGTTGCAAAAAATTCAAATCAAATAACGCGATACATTTCTTTAGTAACATTGATCAAATTAGGCCTAAATAATACATTGGTCCAAAAAACTATTTAAACACATTTCTATAATATTATATTTTAAATTTCAAATGAATAATTAAAGCCCAACAATGTGTTTAACTTTGTTTAGTCCTTAAATAGTTGAGTTGGATATATTGCTTTTAATTTTGGCGTTGCTTGTCAATGAAGGCTAATTCGTTTGGCAATACATTCTGATCTTGACATTATCAATCTCTCCGTATATCAAGATAATCAACTTTGAAAAAGCAATGTTCTATTTCAATTTTTATGCCATTCTGCTTTTGCTAAGCTTTAGTTAATAAGGCTAAACGAAAGCTAATAGACAATTAGATGATGTAAATGACTAGTAATTTAATTGTCTTTTGAATAATTAATACAACGTTATCTCTAAGGACATTCCGTTCTCAAAGGAGTGCAGCGAGATTTTTGTTATTTGTTTTTTTTGTTTTGTGTTCGCTTTTTTTTGAATAGGTTTATATAAGATCAGTCTTTTTATTTGATTTCAACCGACTATACATAAATGTCGTCAGTATTTAAATAAATAAGGTTGTCTTCACTAGATAATAATAGTTTCTTTTTTTCGTAATGTTATACTTTGCAAAATAATAATTAAAAAATCCATGCAAAGTTCCATGAGAAAATGAAAACATATTTTTCTCGCTGTGAATTGGCAAATTTATATGTTTCATACTTATAAGCTGAATTCTCTTTTTAAGCAACATATGTTCGAAATAAGGACTGTGTTATTAATTTATAAGTTAACGTCTGCACGCAACAAATCGTATTCTTTGCTGGCAATTTATTGAACGAACAGTCATTACGAAAAATCTATAACTATAAAAAATGATTCTAAGGCCGGTGCTATGGGGGCGGTGGACGGTAGTTTTGGCACTTGCACAGTACCATCCATAACAAACTCAATCAAACGAGCCTGCAACATGTTCAATTTTGCCGTGTTGGCTTTTCTTTAGGGGATTCTTATTCTTATTTATATCGCCACATTTCATGAATGAAAATCAAATCAAAGAAGTTACTGTATTATTTAATTAAGGAAAAAGGTTTTTTAGCAAGAATCCTCACAATTAGCATAAGCAAATGCCAATAGATCAGTAAATGTTAATGTCGCATGGGAAAAAAAAATAAAATTTCTGATTTTGATTAAAATGACATGACATCGGTTGAATGTTTTTTAAATGATTCAAACATGTTTTGTAATTTAGTTAAATTAATTTTCTTTTACAAATTCTTTCCCCCCAATAAAGGTAAAGTTATTAACGAATTCAGCGTTTTAATATTTTTTAATGTTTCTAGTACGTCCTGAGCGGACTCAATCCGACTGAGCCTCAATATTTTCAAATTTAGCCGTTTTTTACTTTCTTTTTGGATTCCGTTTCTCTCTATTTGATTATAATATCTTAAAATGTGTTTAAAGCATTTTAAATACAATTGTACTTTAGATTACCATCTATAGTGCTTTCGTTTTGCATTTTTTAAAGTCACTGGCGGTCAGAAAGTGAAAGCCATTCATTTTATTTTCAATTTTATTTACATTTGTAATGTGTGACCTTAGTATTATTGAAATATTGCCCCAAGGAAAAAAATAAAATTATGAACGTATTATGATTGCGTAGGCAGGGGCATTCCCATCAAATAAATACTACTTTCTAGAAATTTTTTCTGTTTTTCATAATTGGAATTACACATTTGAACTTCTTTTACTTTTGTTTTTATACGAAAACCTCGTAACTAATTTCTTAACGTTTTATTTTTATCATTTACTTAGTTAAAAAATAAAAATAAATTTTAAAAAAATTAAAAAATGGGGTTAGTAAAAAGTTTTTATTTATTTATTAAAAAATTTTTTTCGGAGGGGTTTTCCTTAAATAAATTAATATTTAAAAAATTTACTGGGACTTTTAAAAATTGGGGAGTTTTTTGCAGTATCCAAATTTTTTTCAATGCATTCAAAGCGTCATTTTTCACATTTATTTGCGTTTATCCAAAAGCAAAACTTGTAATTTTGAGATTTTTTTTTTTAATGTAAAACCCAAAAAGGTTTTAACAAGTTTAATTGAAGGTCAATGTGAATACAGTTTGTACCACTTATATTGATATTACAAGAAAATACATGTATCTACTAGTATTGATCATTGTCCAGGATTATAATCGGTTCTTTGTAGTGAATTATCGATTAATATAAAAAATATATACGACAATTCAGCTAGCGTTTCATTTAAGATGACTGTATTTAAAATGATAAGATTGTTTTAAAAAATCAATAATTATGAATTAGAGCTGTATTTTGTCATCAGCCAGATACCAAGGGGATCCGTATGAAATCTTTTTATACGAAATGCATTTTCATAAATTATTTTTTTAAGAATTGCATAATTAAGTTATAAAGTAATTAATGTAATGTTGATATATGAATGAAAATAAAGAGTCTTACTCTGGCTAACAAAATAAATGTTATTTTATGACAAGATTTTTAGGACTCTTTATTGAAATAGAATTATGCATGGTATTTATTTTTTAGTTGATATTTATTT